>NC_135842.1:16942500-17247500 GCF_029677425.1 Wolffia australiana
AGAGAGAGAGAGAGTTGCCCTCTCAAGATGATAACCAGAATTCCCATTACCCGCATAAACCTCACTCTTCCTTCCAAGAAGCAAACATGCCGTAGAACACAACCAAAAATATCACTACTCGGTCATCATCCATCCCTCTCTCTAACTCCACCCCACCGCTCCGCTCGAGAAACCCACACTCATCCAACTAACTCGATCGAACGTACAAACAACAATCGCAAAGTCTCCATCGAGAAGATGAGTTTATTTCAACCAAGGAGAAGATCGAACCCCAAAAAATGAAAGAAAAGAAACAGCGGGAAGACTCATCGCTGTACAAACGAGTTCAATTCTTCGTCTCCTCCTCCGAATCGATCGAGATCAAGGCTGAACGAGAGCTTGCCAATCCCGGGCGATCCACGCTTCATGCTCGTCCTCTTCCGCGCGATCAGAGAGCTCAATATCGCGTCTCTTGTGACTTGCGCGATGCCCGCCGAGAGCCTGGTGAGTGGGGAAGATCTTCTGGCAAGACTTGCACTCAAATCTGCCAATCTTCTTGTCAGCAGTCTTCTTGACCCAGCTCGCTTCTCTCGACAGCATCATCAAACACAAGGCGGAGTCCACTTCTTCTTCTCCCCAGATCTTGACGCGCGTCTTGCGTTCGTCTTCTTTGCCGGCGGCGGACTCGCACACTCGCCGGGTCTTCTTGGGGTTTTCTCTGAGGTCGTAGGCTGCTTCGGAGAGTCCTCTTGTTCTCGCCGGCGTCGGTAGCGGCGGCGCTGGCGCGGCGGCGCCGCCGTGAGACCTCATGTGGCCGCCGAGAGACCTTCCGCAGGGGAAGTTCCTCTTGCAGATCTTGCAGACGTGCTTCTTCTTCCTCCCTTTCTCTTCTTCCATCATCGTTTGAACACAAGAAACGGGTGAGAAAGAGGAGGTAAAGAAGAAGCTCTCTCTATCTCTCTCTATCTCTCTCTCTCTCTCTCTCTCTCTCTCTATCTATCTATATCTCTCCCCCACTCTCTCTATTTTCCTCCGTCTCTAATACTCTCGCTTTGTACATTCCTATATAACCGTCAAGCTCTTGTTTCTCTCTGTTATTCTCTCTCTAGTTATCTGTATCTCGTGTTTTATCGATGCGTAGAGGAGGGTAGAGGTGGGTGTAGCTTTGGAAAGAAGGTTTGGAGTTTGCTCTGCTGCGGCAGCAGGGAAGGTGGAGCAGAGAGAGAAACTCATGCATGGAGGTGAATATGTGAGGTGCCACTGCTGGGTATGTTTTGGAGTTTGGAGTTTCGATGTCTGCTGCTGGCGGAGAGAGAGAGAGAGAGAGAGAGAGAGAGAGAGAGAGAGAGAGAGAGAGAGAGAGAGAGAGAGAGAGAGAGAGAGAGAGAGAGAGAGAGAGAGAGAGAGAGAGAGAGAGAGAGAGAGAGAGAGAGAGAGAGAGAGAGAGAGAGAGAGAGAGATTTAAAATGGCCCTCAAGAAACGGCCCCAGAAAAACCGTTCTCTCTGGCTCTCTCTACCTCCTTCGCTTTATTTCTCTCTTTCTCTCTCTCTCTATACAAATAATTATTCCGGATTTCTACTTTTCTCTAGCATTGGACATTTTTGTCGTTAGTCATCATTCATGAGGAAAATAATTATTTGACGGAAAATGAAGAAGAATATTTGAATTAATAATTTAATACAAAGTATATTCTGTTTTGTACTCAATTAATTGAAAACTGAAATTTATACATTCCTCAATTAATATATCGTACGACCACGCCAAATGTTTGTTGGTGAGTCTGATAACAGAGGATGTCAATGGAAGCATCATCCATGGTAAACAGAAGCATCATCAACAAGGACGAAGGCTGTTGTTGACGACAGTTACGACTATTGTCAATGACAATGATGTCAATGTTGACAATGCAGATTGTTCATCCATGATGATAACTATCATTATGATGTCGACAACAATGATGATTAAATTATGATGATGATCAATGATGACTTTTAGTCAATGAAGAAAATGGAAACTATCTCTACTACAAAGTTAGACAACATTGATGGAAGCATCATTGATGACGAGAGTGTGACTGCCATTGACAACGATTATGATTGATAACATACATTTTTACTAGCTTAATACAACCATATTTACATGTTTATTCACAATACTATATGCATGCTATCAAAGTTAAAATGATTAAATTCATTTTTAGAATGATATTCTGAATTTTCCGTATTTTCTGTTTTTTTGGAGAATTTTCTGACAGCAAATTCTGAATGAATATAATTTTACAAGTCAAAGTATGATTTTCTGGAATTTTTTGACATTAAATCTAGAAATATATGAATTTTAAAGGCCAAATATATTTATTTATTTGAATTTTTTGCATTTATTTTATTAAATATGAAAATTAAAATATATTTTGGGTTTTTTACTTTTCTTAGGGCAGGTGACATGGACCAATAAGAAAGAGAAGCTATTTTTTTGCAATAAATGCCTTCCGTGGCCTGAGAAAGAGATCATTGTAATAGTCAACAATGATGGTTAGGCGACGTGGCAGCGCCACAGTGCATCACATGTACATGTGGGGGTGCACGTGTACTTGTTGCACACATGTCACATTTCTATTGGATTAGAAGGGGAAATAGCTGACATGGCAGGCATTGACGTGACACCACATCATCTCTGACAAAAGCTATTACACTATATGTTTATAAAATAAACTGTCATTATTGTCTTTTATCTTTCTCCGTGGGTGACACGTGGCCTGACAAGAGCTGTCGATTGCGGATGATGATAAGGAATCTCAGCCAATCATCACATTTAATGCCCAAACAAGACAAAACCCCAATCGAGTTATGTGACAACACTGATGAGGACGAGGATAGATAAATAGTTGAATTAAATTGACGGCTAGAAATCATCCAACTTCCAGGCTTCATATTGACAATCCAAAACTCAGATTGAGCTGACATTTTAGAGGTAGCTTTGTTTGTCATTCTCTATCAAACCATATGGTTGGATCTCTAAATTGAGCTCTCGATCTTTGTAAAAACATCTTTAAGCTCATTTCCTTCTATTGAGGTTGATTGAAATAAAGTGAACTTTTGAGGGTTCATCAATTGTTCCTTGGTGTCTCTAGTGCTTGGAGAGGTTCACCAGAGAAGTGGGGAGGTTGATCCACAAAATGAAGTTGTCGTGATCCTGTCACAATATAGAGATCTAAGGTTAGCCTTTCGCCTTACATTTAATCGTCTCCAACACGTTTAGTTAGTTAACCATCTTTACCATCTATCATCTTCATCCATGAGCATCTTTCATCCATTCTGTCATCGTCTCCTATCATCCACTCTGAACCCATTTCACGTCCCCTCTTACACCATCACGTTCTCGTTACCTATCCCTTTGAATATTCTATTTCTATTTCTAGTCTTAATCATCATTCTATTTTGTTCCCGCTATCCATAACACTATGCATAACATCCTTTTCTTTATTCCACCTCATCCCTACATCCTTTTCTATTGTAAAACCTAACTTCTAAAACCCTAGTTAGCTACCTCTCATCATACGCTCTTCTCTCCTCTCATCATATTATCTTTCACTTTCATCATGGAATCAATAATATATACATAACTCTTCTCATCTCTGTGCTTCACCCAATCGAGATCGTATTTTCCCTAACATCTGTTCTGTGAAGATGACCCTTACTCGTCCCTAGCTAGTTAAATTATTTACCAGTTTAGGTTTATAAATTTTATTGGTTAAACTCAAAGTCTCAACGACATAACTTTTACCATGATTTTGAGTTTGTCAATGATGAGTATTTGTCGACTGTCATCATCGATGACATCAAAGTCAACGATGTTGATTGTTTGTCCACAACAACAGAAAGAACAATGAAAAAATCATAATCGTTGAGGATGAAAATTATAATTTTCTGATGATGACGACTTTTGTCGATGACAACGATTAGGACTATCACTACAATAATCACAAACAACATCGATGGAATCATGATTGATGATGACTGTCATTATGAGATTGTGACTATTGTTAGTGTTGACAATGATGATGATTTGTTGATTGTCATCAACAATGTGTCACGTGATGGCATTATGTGGCCATCAAGACAATCACACTTCCATGTCATGTTTAAGTTCATTTAAATAAATATTTGTAATTATTTGTTTCATGTGATATTTATAATGAAGTTCATGAATTCATGTAATGACTTAGTAAATAATAATAATATCATAGTAATCATAAGTCTGTAAACATGTACTTAATACCCCTATTCAAAGAATATTTGATATGTATATCAAACTATCCAAAAAATAATTACATTATCTTAACCTACTTATATAAAAAATCCATTGAGGGGCTGATGAGGGTGCATACTAAGTACAAGAGGGCCTCAGGCTAGCTCGTGAGCCCCTTGAATAGCAGCTTTATGGTAGGACCATCTGACAACAAACGGTTTTAGTAACATACAATGGGGGCTTGATCTTCAACAAGAAGATGCCTTGATTTGAACAAATATAAGGATCTAAGGGTAGCCTCTTGCCGTACATGTTTGGTTCTACATGCCTTGAGATGGATGAACAAATCAAATGATCCATAGCAAAAGACAAATGGAATCGTAATGACAACGCAAAATTATTGAGCAAAGAATCTGTGCACAGATCGCATCTGTGAATTCTTGGATCCCGGAGGGAGACGAGTCAGGCTGCTCAAGTGTGCAGCTGCTAGACGTATCCATGCAATCTTCGACATGTTGAATCTCCTCCTTCATGCTTGTGAACTATGTTCACCTTTTATCGTCACTACGTCGTCCTGATCTTATCGAGAGTGGATAAGACATGTGGGAAGAAGGGAGGAGAAGGAAAGACCCCTAAACAATTCTCGCTTGGGCAAATTTTGTTCAGGGCCTACCCCTATTTATGCGAGTTAAGTGGGTATTTTTCATAAAACCTCCAAACTTAAGTATATGATGCCGAACGTCATCAGTGACGTCGTTTGATGGTTAATAACCTACGAGGATGTAACACATGATGCAACATTCCTAGATGGACGTACGTGCAGGCCCCAACTCGTGGATTTTTGCCTTGCTCCGAGGTGAGTGGCCGGTGATGTTATCAGTGAACTCCTGACCCTCGTTCGAGCAACAATGCCGACTACGGGCCGAGCGGACTAAGATTGTGAGCAGTCACACGTAATGGACGGGCTGGACCCATACCTAAGAATTTAGTCAAGAAAGATCCTTCATGGTGTTTTATTCATGTCGGATGACTAGGACTGACACGGGTAGGATAGGCTACTCAACTAGGGATGGATAAAACAGACCACAAATCAACACGATCGACCTCCAACATTTAAATCCAGTGAAAATGTTGATGGTGCAGCCCCTTTCCTTGGTCGAGGGCGGGAGGACTGTCTCACAACCACCATAGTGAAAACAAAGCTCCACATCCAATATCACGAATGGTCGATCACGAGAAGATTCAAACCTATTCAACTAAGTCTGATGGCGGCCGGAAAACACACAAGAAACACTAAAAAATAATACCGACACCAAAGAGGGAAGAATGAACCTTTGGCACAATAATAGTGTGAAGAGGCGATGCAAGAAATTCTCGATGTGTCGTTGGCAGGAGCAAATGATGGGCACCTCAACAAGGTGTCGCGGATCCAACTGTGCGGTCAGTTGGCGGGGGTCAAGGGGGGAGTCGCCCCCTTGTGGGAATCAGGGCAGCGCCCCAAAACCTAAAGGGGAGGCGCGACGACTGGTGGCTGTGCTAGCGACCGTGGGGCAGGCGCTTGCACGAGATGGCCAAGCGGGTGGGCGACGGTGTTGGTGGTTCTAGGTGGCGGCAGAGTGGCCAGGAGTGATAGAGGACCGTCTAGTTGATCGAGCCGCGACCCGTCACTAGCCACCTCACGGAGTCCGAGCTGACGTGAAGAACCCACACTTCCACTATCAGGTTTGAGAAGCGACATCAACGTCGCGCTTTGTGTCATATGTCTTAATGTAATTTTTCTTTTTCATTGTCTTTGGATTGTCGGCAGGCCCCTCCTGGGTGAGTATCGGCCTCTTGGGTGCGTTTTTATTTTAGTTATGATTAGTTGCATCTTTAGGGGGAGGAAATCCATGTTGGACTTCTTCTCCCCCTAAAGAGCCCTTTGACGGGAAGCCCAATAGGCTTTACCCTTAAAAGGGAGCCCAATTGGGCCACCCACAACTTCCACTCCCTCTCTATAAGAAGGGGAAGAGGTGGACGCCGGAAATTTCAGGCTTGTCTTGTTGAAAACTCCAGATCTCGTTTTGCATTGTTGGTAGTTACTGCTTTGTTCATTGTGCTTTTTTTTTTACTGAAAGCACAAGGAATCAACAAAGTAGAAGAAGAAGACTCCATTGTTCTTCTGGTTGGATTCTCTAAAGTTGATTTGGAAATCACTTCAGTGGAAAAGTGTGCTCAGTTGAATTCATTTCGTCGTCCTGGTACTTGAGAATTCTCTGTTGGTCCTTTCTTCTCCAGAGAGGCACGATAGTTCTATCAGGGTACCTTCAGCTCCATTTTCCATCATTGAAGAATATTTAGTGCATCCTCGTTGACGGGTTTGGAGCTTTTCCCCACCCTACGATGACCCTCAAAATTTCCTTGTCGTAATGCACTCCTGGACATCTCCTTGGCTCATAGCTAATTCATATTGGAAATTAACGATGCCTAACTATGAATTTCCTCGACAGCTCTCTTCAGTCAGCTAGTGAATGAATTTCCCGCCGCCTTTCCATCAGCCTGCAACGGTGGGGGATTTCCATCAGCCCTTGAAATTGATCATCTTCAAAATCAGAAGCTATTGTCAGCCACTCTATTGCTTGTGGTTCCCACGATTTCATTTAGATCGGACTCTTGCTGCCTGAATTCTCATTGTATGGTGCTACATTAACCGTGATTGACGAGGTCTGCCGACATGATAAGAATACCGTGGTCCATTTATGAAAGGATACTTCTTCACTTCCTGGTTCGCTTGCATTCCTTCCGTTCCGTTCCCAATCTTTGGGTGTTGAATAGTGACCTGATTCTCACTATCAAATGATCCTCTCCCTCGCCAAAGTTAAGGCCAACATAATTTTTTTTCATATTTGTGACTGAAATGACACGATCGTGATTGGCCTCTCGACTAATCGCCGTTGTCTGTGTGTGGAGGTCCTTTCGAGCCATATCCTGGTCTTCCCTCTCATTTGTGACTCTCAACAGAAAGTAAATCAATTAAGTCTTGACGGACCTCTTCCAGTGGCACCCATTTCACATTCTTTCTCATTGTTGGATTATTTATATTCCTCTACATGGGATCGATCTCCCTCTAGAATCCTGTTTATACGTCTGGTACCAAAGACTTAATTGGTTATCCTGTGGTGCTGGACTTCTCTACTCTACTGCGGAGGCCACAATTATCTCCAGCCAAAAGTCAACTCCATGTCACTCATCGTTCCCCTCTTAACAACGTAATTTTTCATTTCAGTGCCGATCTCTAAAGTGCTCAATGCCATGAGTGAATGTAAGATGAATTTTAGGATTTGCCACTATATTTGTGTTAGAGAATTTCTTGACGGTGTCAGATATAATTGATTTCATTGACCATGCGGACGCTTACGGATGGCAAACGTCCCCTACACCGTTGGCCTCAATCCGACCAACCAGGTCATTGGGGCCTGTCCATGTCATAACCCGTTTGGCGTGATCCAACCTATTATGTCTCGGATCATCTGACGATCGTCATACTTCTCCATATTTCTTAAACTGAATGCATCATTTCACATCCTCATTTTATGTTTTGTGACCGACCTTTTGTTGTGTAACACAATCCGAATGACCCCGACCGTCGTATTACATCAAGGAGGCTGCGCATGGTCGGCATTGGCGGCCAGGCGCATTTCAAATGTGGGCGGCAGTGCACGCGGCAGGCGCGGGTGGATGCGTGCGCGACAGGAGCTGGCATTTGTGCATCCAGCATGCACGGGTAGACGTGCATGCGACGGGTGCAGGCGGCCATGCGCACGGCGAGTGTGGGGTGCCTTTTGTGTTGTGGGTGCGGGCAGCACTACACGCGTTGGGTTTGGGTGGCGCTGCACGCCGGTGTAGGCAACGGCGTGTGGCAGATGCGATGGTAGCAACTATGGGCAGAAGATCCTCTCTCAACGGTGGCTGCGGTGGCAAGAGGCGGCGGTAGTCGAGAGAGTACTAGGGTAAAGTTTTCTTAGAAGAAGAAAACTTTAATTTCAAAATAATATCACTAAGTAATTCAGTACAGTATTGGCCTATGTATAGGCCTTTGAGGAAAGAAAAAAATTACGATGACTGTAAATTTCAAATCTAATTTAAATGATGCTCAGTGATGGAGCGCGCCAGCTTGCTCCCTTGGAGACGTCTTCAGCACCATCATTCTTGTGCTCGATGGCCCGCCGGCTAACGTTCTGCCCGACTGCCACGCCAATGCATCAACAAAGACACCCGTATTCGAATATCGCGGGAGAAATCACCTTTGTATCTTTACTGCGTTATGGTTTTTTTTGCCCTCTTTATTTAGTCGCGTTTGTGTTTTTCGTATCATCTGGTCGTCTTTGTTGTGTCATGTTGTGTCCATCTAATCATGTGCCCCTAGCCCTTTTATGTTTTTTTTCTTTTATTTGGTTGTAACAAGGGCCCCTCATATAAGGGCCAGACCAGGATTATCAATTGAGGTATGTTTTATCGATTTCTTGGTCTCACCGAAATCAGGAGGAAGGAGAGTACGGAAGAGTGAGAGTGCTGGAGAAAGAAAAGGGGGGGAGACGACCGAGAACCAGAATCGGTTGTCCTGTTCAAAGAGCCACCCTTCTCTCTGACCCTGCTGCGTCGGTGCCTATCCCAGGTTCTCACGATCGTGCGGGAGTGGTTACACTATTGATCGCCATCAGGAGGATGTTTTACGCCATCGACAACAGATTCACACCTCTCCATGGGTGGCAAGGAACCACGCGGTGTAGGACGGTATGCTGACACATCAGAATCACTTTGACGTGGTGTTACCCCATCTCGCTTAGTTGTTGCACCATTCGATGACCTACAAACGCTAGTGCTTGCGCCAGCGGTCAGGCCCAGACGCCGGGTTGGAAGTCGACGTGCTGCCATTCATGTTAACTCTACAATCGAACACCGTCACCAGCCGTGCTGATTCTCGGTCGCATGCAGTGGTGGCTAAAGGGACATCAATGCAATCCACACTGACTAACCCCGCCACGACTGCCTCCGATCGCCACTACTGCCAGCATCTACACGCGCCATCTTTCCCAAAAAGATGCGCTTGCTAGGCCCCAGCTATTCAGTTGAGCTGCCAGCTGCATCTTTGCCTATCTGCCAGGCATCTGCCGCACCAGTTGCTGCATCGACGAGGATGTTGACAACAAGCAGACCACCCATGAGGTATGTCATCCTCCGCTCACTTGTTACATTATTCCTCGCAGTATACTCTCGATTGCACTCCACCGTGCTTAGGCTAGAGATAGGTGAGAGAAGGTTGAGAAACTACGAAATTGAGCATCTTACCGCTACGGGTCAAGCCCGTCCATTATGTGCGAGCCCCTACAGATTTATTCCGTTCGGCGCTGTAGCTGTTGTTGTCCCGTCTAATGAGGGTTAGGAGGCCATTGTCACTGTCACCGGATATCTTCTTTGGAGCTTGGAGTGCAGCGAACTTTCACCAGTTGGGGCCTGCTAGTACGTCCACATAGGAACATCATTTTGTAGATACATTTCCATAGGGAACTTATCCCTCGGATGACGTCATTTGACGACGTCCGACACCACTATCTAGGTAACTGAGAATTGTCTCGGTACTGCCCGGACGATGTCCTTGATGATGTTCGACATCACTCGGTTCCCGGGTCCAAAGATGGTGTTGGCAACATGTCATGACACGAGACGTCTCCTGCGGTAGTGGTATCACATCTAGTGATGGTGCGTAGTCATGTGTGCCACCATTTATCCTCTCACCTATTTTTACCCGAGCATAGTGGAGTGCAGACGAGATATACTAGATGCGATAGATTAACTGATGAGCTAGGGAAACAAGGTACCTTGTGGGTAGAATCATCCTTGTTGGGTTTGTGGGTGTAATGGCTGATGCAAGCGAACTCGGTGGAGGCGTGTGGAGGTGAGCACGGCCTCGCTTGACTAGCGACAAATACGCAGCTCCAGAGATGTGATGCTGGGAGAATAGATGAGGCAGGGAAGCGTGGTGCAGCAGTAATGGGGCGAGGCGCGACATCAATGGCGTGGGGTGCAGCAGCAACGTCACAAGGATGATAGTGTGCGACACGCCCCAGGGTGGCAAGGCGGAGGTATTCTGACATGAGGGTGCAGCCGTAGCGGAGCGTGGACCTGGCATCAACGGCGTCGGCGGCATAGTTGGGCCACAGTGACGGCGAGCGATGGTGGTTGCAGCAGCGTAGGTGTGACGCAGGTGTGACGCAGGTGCAGCGGCGATGGTGGTGGCAGTGGCAATTGAGGTGGCTTGGCCTTGGACAGAGGTGGCACTTTGGTACATGGTGCGACAATAGTGGTGCATGGCGACAGTGAACGTCTACGATGACTCCATTCCAGCGTGAGGGGGTGACGACAATAGTGCGCAGACTCGACGTTAGTAGTGGCGCGGCTTGGCAACGGTGATGGGGGGCAACGGCAGAATGATGTCGACGCGACTTGGTGGCCGTTACGGTGGGTGGCGGTGAGCGATGGCGGCCCGATGATGGCTTGGCCCAACGATTTGATGGTGGCTCAGCCCGGCGGCAGTGGTGGTACAAAGGCGGGCGATGGTGGCGGGGCAACAGCTTGGCCCGGCGGCATGACGACGGCTCAGCCCGGCAGCTGTAGCGGCACAATGGCGCGGCTCGGCGGCACCGATCGCGGCGATGGCGGTTCATCAGTGGCTCGACCCGACGGCGGTAGTGGGGCTCCTTTGCTTGGGCGACAGGCAGTAGTGGTGCGACGGTGGCTCAACCCGGCAGTGGTGACGACGCTCCCTTCTTCTTATCCTTCCCCTTTTATCTTCTTATCCTTCTTCCCCTCTTCCTTATTCTTTTCTCAAGAGATCACGATCCCTTTGTTTCCAAAAATTCAACTTTCACTACGTGGCTAGGGCGCCCACTCCATCCCTTATATAGGGATGGTAATGGGCTCCTTAAAAGAAGTCCAACAAAGAGGGGCCCAATAAGCATGGGGGCCCCCTTAAAATGCAAAAAAATGAAACATAACATAACAAAAACAAAAACAAAAACAAAAAATGGTGATTCAAAAATGAGTGAGCCGTGTGAGTGGATATGGCCCAAAACCCATGAGCATGGGCATATCTTTGCCTTCTCTTTGGCGTGCCGGTCAGCCTGGGCTCAAACCGGCAGACCATCGATGATGATGTCGTGGACTTTGTTGACATCTCCGAGGGAGAGGGACTCCTTGCTCCATCAGTCCTCTCGGGGTCAGAAGAACATGGCTCTGATGAGTTGGGATAGCAAGTGGCAGCGGCTAGAGGAGATTTGGCTACCGGCGGCATAGGTCATTGATAGACCTAAAATATGTGAGGTAATTATACATAATTTAAGGGCATTTTAGGATCATTTCATGTGTATTTCACTCTATTTTATGAAATATTGCATGTTATGCACTAAATAGAACAAATGATGAAAATGGTGCATTTTTAATGTCATTTTATGCATGTTGTACAATTTAAATATTTTTATTAGTTGATATACACATTTACTATCTTTTTAATCATCTCATGTTCTATTTAGTATCCTCTCTATGAAATCGCAAGAGAAATATCTATATTTAATTTGCAGGAAGAGATATACAAATATTATTTAAAAATAAAAAAATATTTATAAAGATAAAAAAGGAAGGGTTTTTAATGGGCCGACTAAAGAGCAACCCAGGTCTAGGGCCTCAAGAAAGCAGCCACGCCCAGCGGCCAGCGAAGCCTATTCAGGAGTAGCCCAATCAGCCCGAATAGCTGTCCCAGTTCGACCACGCACAAGCCCATAACGATCGCACAAGAGAGGTAAGCATTTCGTTTTAATCCAACCATTGTAATGGCGATAGTTTATATACTGTATTTGACTTTTAGAATTTTCAATATGGGATTGCGAAATCCCACTTGCAATCAGATTCGCATCGGACCGGGCCACATAGAGAGAATACAATCGCGGCCCAACGGGCCGCGATCTAAAGAAAATAAGAAGGAAAAATGAACTGGGCTTCGGGCCAATCAGGCTCGAAGCCCGGCTCTTTTTGGGTTTATTTAAAAGACGGGTAAGATCATAGCCGTCCGATCTTTTTAAAGAAGATCGGAGGACAGAGATCTATTCCGTCTATTTAACATATTTTTCTTTCTTTCTTTAGGCTGACACGGCCGCGGGACCCGTTGACGGACGAATCAAGAGATGGCGACGTCGACGTGGACTGCTTGTGTGGACGATGACGGGATGCTGACGAGGCAGGAGCAGGGGTCCACCGGAAGAAGGGCCCATGGCTGCGATTTAATCGCAGCCGTTGGACATCTATAAGGATGATCGGACGGCGAGGGGCATTTATGTCCTCTTCCGCCCCTGGCCGTCGACTCCACCGGCCGGAGGCCGTTCTCGGCCGGTGAGGGGGGACCAGCTGTGATCTGACAGCCAGGGAGGGCCACCAGGGCTGTCCCCCTCCATCGAACGTCCTCTAGGACCTGTCCCAAGCGGTTAAAAAGGGGCCGAGGGCCCCCAATTTCAACATCTTCCGACCAATCTTTCGACCACCAAGCCATTATGGCGGCAAAAAGAGCAGAAAGAGGGGCGTGATAACCCTCCAGCCTCTCTTGTAGCTCCGGAAGGCGCTTAAGAGGACCTGAGTCATCTTGGATTCGCGCCAGCGTGGAGGAGACGAGCAAAGTCACCGCATACCAAAGTTAGGCGGCGGCGATCGGCGCCGCCACCTTTGCTCATCGAATCAGGGTGATCCAGGTGCTGTCACGGTTTTCTTCTGTTGATTCACTGTTATGAATGGTTAATTTGAGCATCTTACTTTAGTTTAATTTTTGACTTGATCCAATCTAATCCGAAATTAGCTACCGCGATTACTTTCAAGCATTCCATCGAACACCTCACGTGTTTGATGAATATTTCATGATTTACCTAAGTTCTATCCCTCTCAACTTTATAAAAATATAAAAAATATATATCGTCTTCTTTTGGTCATTTTGTCAAACACCTCACGGGGGTTCGACAGGATCAATCTTCTTCACTTCTCTTAATCAGTGAGCGAAGCCTTTCGGGCGTTCTGTCGAACACCGCACGGGCGTTCGACAAAAACACCCTCTTATCTTTATAATATCTTCATAAAACATATAAAAAAAATTACTCTCCCCCTTCTCATTCGGGTATTTCGTCAAACACCTAAATGGCGTTCGACGAAGGACGCTACTTATCTTCGTTTTCCTCTATAGAAAATTAAATTAAAACTTATAAAAAATACAATATCACTACGTACAATATATATAACTATCTGATTTGTCCATCTCAGGTGTTCGACTAAATCTACCTATATTTCATTAACTAGACTATAGAGAAATCTATAAAAACTATATAAATATATGAACCCTCTAAATCTACATACAATAAGTCTGTGATAAGAATCTGATTTATATAAGTAGTACTTTATAATTCTAACCTATGCTATAGTTATATAAAACTTCTTCATTACTAGTATCTTCTACCACTTTCTAAAGTCTCTCTACACTACTTAAGTTCTTACTTATCATATCATAGTTAGGTACTCACTTATTTTGTTCCCATCTACCTTATTAATATATATATACATCTCTATAACGCCTCTTCTTTCTTCTATCCTCTTATTACTAATTAATCTTATCAAGTACTCTATATTTCTTCACTAACTACATTACCCCTATTCTTAAATATAATACTTAATACCTTAATTCTTTCTTCTTCTTAATAGCTATAAAGTATATAGCCATATATCTAACATTTTCCCTTTTATACCTATCTTATTATAATAATATCTTCTCTAATTATACTTCTTCTTACTCTTATTAAACTACTTATTACTATTGAATTCTTATCTACCTTTTTACTAACTCCATTACTATCCTTCTTGAATCTAATATCTAATATCTCACTTCTTTATTATTCTTAGTATCCTGATACATACACCTATAATATCAGATAAGTTCTTATTCCTCTTACTACCTGATTAATCTATATACTTACTAATTACTTAACTCTTCTGATTACCTTCAGTATTATTCCTATATCTTACTAAGTAACAACTCTTTTATTGAATTTACACCTAAAGGCCAGTCCCTGTGGAGACGACCTTACTCCTACATATACACTTGAGTAAGTTTCTACATATTATAAATTTATTTGATTGTAGGCAAATTAATTACAACGACAAATTAAAATTATACCCCAAATTTGCCTTCATCAAATTGGCGCCGTTGCCGGGGACTGGCGTCCCTTAGGTTATTTTGATTTTTGAGTTGTCTTATCTCTTTATTAATATTATTAGTTTCTATTCTTTTTCTTGAGCCTAAGATTGCAGGAAAATAAATTTCATTTTATAAAAGCTAATTAGGAGAATTCTAAGGTGATACCATTTCTCCCTAATTGAGCTTCTTTTAAGTGAAATATTTTATACTTGCGTGCATTATTGCTAGCCTCATTGCAGGTGTAAGGAACACTTTAAATTCAGGTGAAATTTTATTTTCTAGTTTCTTTAATTTTTAATTTGCATATATTTTTGTGTTCTCTACATGTCTATTATTTTTATTGATTTTACATTTTACCCCTCTTGAAATATATATATTTGAAAATATCCATATGTCCACCTTCTCTTGATTAAACATGGAGAGAAATTATGATTGGAATCATGCTCATTCAGAGCATGAATACCCATCCTCACCATGGGATAGATATGATTCATCACATGATTATAGGATGCCATATTCACACTACACATATCGAGATATCCAACAATATGACCATACCCCTTACTATCCCACATCTCATTGTCATTACGAGGACGATCATAGCCATCACCTAGCACCTCATGGCTGTCCTCCAAGTTACAACCCAGATTTCCATCTTAGAGAGGACTCATCCCAGACCATGAGCCGCAGTTATTCACATGGGGATGACTACTCCTATCCCCCACCATCTCATGGCGTACCTTCTCATCATTATGGATACCCTACATATGATAACACACATGATTATTGTGATCCAAACAATTCCACGATGGCAAGGGAACCTGATTTTTATGCACTAGATATGAACCGATCATGGAAGTTGTTAATTAGCAATTCCTATAGAAAAGAACAACTATTGGTCTTCCTTGATGATTTACACGCATATCTTAATGATTCGTGGCCCATACTAAAAAGGGGTGGCATGAACAATCGACATGTTCCAATGAGGGGAATGCTTAAATTATGTAGGGACATGACCAATACCTTAACACTTATACGTAGGGAATGCGACCCTCATGAGATGTCTGAATTGAGACAATTGATCAAGAATCTTGAGGATATTATATTTAGAGAGCACAAGGAGTTAGCCAAGAGAGTCCAGGAGATCACTTATGAGGATGACTACGAGGATTTCTCTCATGATAAATGGGGTACAGAAGGGCGAGATCAAAGGCATTCCAATCACCTCCATCCACTTGAGCAAAATGAATATGATACTTGTGGGTACCATGAGCCACAACACGAACACAACTCTTCTCCCTTCGAAAAGGAGAGAAGTCAAGAACGATATCACTCTCTCCATGGAGAAGATGACTCATATGCCATGGATGAACCCCATTCATCCCCCATCGAGCAGTCAATGAAGGATATGATGATGAAGATGATGAGGCAATTAGAACTAATCAGTAGTAGAAATGAAGATTTGATGAAAAGATTAGATAAATTATAATCTCATCGTGACCATGACACTCATCATAATTTTGGGAATGAACTAGAACATATCCCTAATCATACATTGGGAGATTTCTCGAGGGAGAATGTAAGTGTCGAGATGGTGATGGAGCATCCACTCCTTGAGGATAATAATGCATACCCTATGATTATCACTGATGACAAAAAGGATACATATGACTTAGATGATCATACATATATAGGAGAAAATACACATTTGGATTCCTCTTGTGCTTTATTAGAAAGTGTACCAGAGGAAGATTTAGGATGTGACTCGATGATCAAGCCTCCACATTATGAGGTTGAGGAGAACACTTCTGTAATCATTATAGAAAAAAGGGAAGGTACATTTGAGGATCATCTATGCATAGGAGAGACCAAAGGTTTAGACTCTCCTGATTTTGAGGGTAATGAGAAGCCAATTTTAGAGGAACCACCTAAAGATCACAAATCCAAAACTTGGCTTCTCATTACCCTCAAAATTGCCTTCTCTTTGGCGTGCCGGTCAGCCTGGGCTCAAACCGGCAGACCATCGATGATGATGGCGTGGACTTTGTTGACATCTCCGAGGGAGAGGGACTCCTTGCTCCATCAATCCTCTCGGGGTTAGAAGAACTTGGCTCTGATGAGTTGGGGTAGCAAGTGGCAGCGGCTAGAGGAGATTTGGCTACCGGCGACATAGGTCATCCTCTGACATCCTAGTATCACTTGCACACATACATTCCTGCCAATGTACCAAGAACCTCTATGAGACCTCGTCCGCTGCACGGGCGGTCTGGTGGGAGGTGCACACGGCCAGGCAAGCGACATGGTTGGTCAGGTGTAACAGCATGTCGTCAATGTCACGGCCCAATTCTCAGGTGAGCAAGGGGAAACTCATGATCACTAACCCAACAGGGTTGGCTGAGGCCCTTTTGTTCACCGACTTCATGATATATGGGTACAATGTAACCCTTTGTCCCCAATACATGAATGAACATGTGTTCATCCTTCCAGCTAAGGTGATGTCATGGTCATATATCCAGGGATGACCTAGCATGATGCTTCCTACTTTCATAGGAAGGACGTCACAAAGGATGTTCTCATTGAAAGTGCTCACATTTAATAGAACGCGGCATTGCTGCCTCACCGGTCACGATGAGGAATCAACCCATGCCATGTCGTAGGGAGTCGGATGGAGTATTGCCGCCAATACCATGTAGTAGGGAGTTGACAATTTTATATGAGATTGTGCTGATACAACTCCCGCTGTCCACGATCAAGTTGCACAAGTTGTCCTTGATATTGACATACGTGTAGAAGATTGAGCTATGGAGGACCGCCTCGCCCATCGGGTCCATCCTCGGCGGGATGGGCGCAGGTCTAACCTGCGGTGTCACTCGTTGTGGGGTACATGACCCCCTAGAGCCTGGGGTCGACCGATATGTTGGCCAGCTATTGGCTAGTGGGGTGTGGAATGGGTTTTGGAGTCACACGAGTTTCCACAATCTGGATGTACCTAACTTGTCCATCGGGTTCCTCATACTCGTTGGCGAACTCCTTATTCACGCGATACTCGTTGTCGGGTGGTTGTCCCACCTCTTCCACTTGGTCTTGTTTGGCATCTCCAACATTGATCCGGAGCGCCGACGACAGGCACTAGCTGGCTCAGTTTCCTTTCCCTTGGCACTTGAAGCACATGACACATAACTGATTTACGGTAGCACAACAGGCCATAGAGTCGGTAGTGATGTCCCGAGCGGATGGGGCAGAGCCCCTAAAGAGGCCGTGATGTTCCCTTTCCATTCGACAATCTAAGGGGTCCATGCGGTCACGAGCCAGGTAGTTCGAGCGGGGGTAGCTCAAGGTGCAGCTGGGATAACATGAGTGACCACCTCCTCACTCGGATGCTCCAGATGTGGTAGGCCTCGTCGACCTTGGCAGGGTTTCACGTAAGCACTCATTGCGCAAGATCAGTCAAAGCCTGTGGCAAACATGCCAATGATGATTCACGAGTCCTCCACGAAGCACCACCACACCCTGCACTCCTCGAAGGCCTCAATGTATTTCGTCACAAAATATCGACCTGCCTTCATGTCGACCCACGAGATGAATAGTGTAATCTGGTACTGCCTAGGAACGTACTTGCTGATGTAACACAAACACCTAGAATGGATGGAACGTGTTACTCCACATGGAACGGATCCTGAACACGATGTAATGACGTGTATGTTTTTTTTTAAAATAATGAGAGATATGTTAGAAGTCGATTGATACGAGACGTAATTGCTTGATGACACATGACAGGTTTTGACACGATCAATTTCCCAAATGACCTGCATGTTCAGCTTAAGGGATCGATGTAGTGGGGGACGATCCTAGTCCAAGGATGTCCACATTGGTGACGTAAACGAGCACGTCCAATAGCAACAAAGAAAATCCCTATTTCAGATACGGTGGCTAAACCTATAATCACATTTTAGACTCGCTCGAGGAAGAGGAGCAATATAAAACCAGTATCAAGGGATGTAATTAAGCAGAAACTTTAAGGGGTACAGAAGGGAGTGAAAAACCTGATTGTAGAGCTTGGTTCGTAGTAGAACACCAAGTTGATTCGGGAGGAAGAGTCCACCAGCAGGTAGTAGATAAGTAGGCTTCTTCTGTTCCTCGAGATGGGAATGGTCAATAGTTGGCAGATATTGAGACCCACCAGATGCGGCCCAATAAAACCAGATTGACAGAAGTTGATTCTTGAATAAGACGATTTCAGAGATACTCAAAATTCCACAAGTTGGCTTTGACCTTCAATAACCATCAGGGAAAGCCTTCCCCGAGCGAGGGATGGTTGTCGACGGTGAACCAATAAGGATCTGTTGGCAGACGACCGTCCTGTGCATATATTTCCTGGGTTTATAGATCAACCGGCGGTTGAAAATCGCTGAGATCAACAACGATAAATGACCAATGTCAGGATGAACACTATGATACAAATATGTTACTCGAGGAATCTTTCTTCGATCGGGGAATGATTGTCGATGGTGAACAGGTGAAGACACGTTGATGGATGACCAAATGGTGGGGGTTATTTCCTGGGGTGATGAATTAACCAGCAGGATGGTCGATGCACGAGGCACGGATGGTTAGGCTGTTAGGGGCTGATCAATGTCAACGGCACCAAGGATCTGCATCAGTGTAGATTATAGGGTGAGAAGACGATCAACTTTTCAAAAGAATACCCTGTCGCCGAGCGAATGTCCCTTGTTCACTTAAAATAATCAACAAGAGCCTTCACAACCTTGAGGAACGTTGAGGGGGACTGAGCAGAAGTATTCGTTCGAATGTTGTAATCTTGCAACATGATTAAACACCAAATTTTTGACATCTATCTTCTAATTCTCCTCCACTTTAGAGGTTAAACAAGAAGAAAAAACCCCCTTCTCAATGAAGGAGTCAAGGAACCCAGCGAGAAAAAAAAATTACTTCAAACTGCCAAGTCAACCAGATCTTATTTCATCAACAAAGACAAGCCTCCTCTGCCGCATCCACCCTCCCCCTTCTTTATAGAGAGGGAGTAGCGGTTGTGGACAGCCCAATTGGGCCCCCTTTTAAGAGGGAAAGCCTATTGGGCTTCCCCTTAAAAGGGCTCTTTAGGGGGAGAAGAAGCTCAACATGGATTTCCTCCCCCTAAAGATGGCAAGTAATCATAATTAAAATAAAAACACATGTAGGAGGTCAGTACTCACGCAGGAGGGGCCTGACGACAATCCAAAGATGATAAAAAAGGAAATAACATAAATACACACGACACAAAGCAAGAAGATGATACCTCTTATCAAACTTGATAGTGGAAGTGTAAAATTTTCACGTCGCCTTAAACTCCGCGAGGTGGCTGGTGATTGGTCGGGGCTCGATCAACTGGATGGTCCTCCATCACTTGCTCCTTAACTTTTGAGTCATCTCTATCTGTGTCATAATGGGCCATCCTCGTTGCTCTGTTGTGACTTGCTTGTTCTCCTAGAAGAGCTTAGCATGTCCGCCAAGTCAAGTCTCTGCATAAGTCGACGTCTATGTGATACTATCAGAAATAGGAATTCATGCTTGACTTCCAGTCGATGATTTCCTTTGACTTCCTCAACCCTTTGAAGGCAGCGACGTCGGCTTGTATGCTGTTCTGGATATGGGCGTTCTGTTCCTCTCGTCAGCACTCGTAGTCATCTCGGCATCACTCGGGCACCGAGTATCCTCGATGCCAAGGTCCATCGTGATGGGGTCAGATAGCGTTTGGGGTCATCCCAACATCGGGGTTGAGCTTTGTAAGCCATGCGGATTTCAAGAACAACACGTGGTGGATGACGAGGAACCTCATCGAATTCCTCATATGAGAAATCGTGGTGCCGGTGGGCGGGTCACTCAGCCCTAAACCCACACTCGTAATTGCCTCAAGGGTCTAGTCGCTCCAGGAAACTAGCGCCCTGAGTGACGCGCGTGGGGTAATGATCAGGTGTCGGTCTCTCCACGGTCGTCCTACCATCGATCGTCCTCTGAGTAGTCATCTTCGTTATACAGGCTCCGTAGTTGATCTAGTGGTTGCACAACTCGAGGTGGGTTGCGGGCTCTACCTAGGGCTACGGGTGGTGGCATGGTGGGGGATATTGGTGGTACAGCGGGTCGGGCCAGTAACTGCTCTACTCGTTCAGCGATGGAGGTTAGGGTGCAAAGGTAGGCTTCTTGCTCCTCAGTTGGATCCTGTCACGGTCAGTGTGGCTGGTGCACCCTTCCCTAGGAGCGTCAGCTCCATGGCTACGTGCATAGGGGGCCTGGAGTGTAGGATCATCCACAAGATCCTTCCCGTAGGGGCAACAACTCGTCGTCGTTACCTTCTCATTGTCACTAGGAGACAAAGCACCTAGACACCGTGAGGCACTAGGGTGGGAGCATGCGCGTCCACGGCGGGCACAAGTGCTCCCGCGTGAACCGGATGATTTGGAGACACCCTTTTGTGTTGTTTGCTTGTGTTCTGAAGGAGGCGGTGATGCACCACCTACGGGTGTCGGGGGCGGGGCTCTAAGGGGCACCTAGGGTTGCCTCTCAATGATGGCGACAAGTATTCTCGTTGCGTGGAGATCAGTTCCCCCTAGGAGATCGCGTCTCGATAGCCATAGCCAGTATTCTTGGCCTGCTCTGATACCAAGATGATGTTGGACATTGTCGGTGACGTGGTCCGATGGGTAATAACCTACGGAGATGTATTACGTGATGCAATGTGCTTGATGGGAGTACATGCAAGCCCTGACTCGTGGGGTTTTTGCCAAGCTTCGGGGTGAGAGACTAGTGGCAATGCCGATGACCTCTTGACCCTTGCTTGAGCGACAATGGTGGCTACGGCACCAAGTGGACTAGGTCCATTGGTGCTCACACATAACGCGTGGACTAGGCCTGTACGTAAGATATCACTCAAGTAAAATCTCTCGCTGTATTTTATTTTCGGACCTATTCTGACCGAGCACAGTGGAGTACAGCCAAAAAGTATATGAAGTAAGATAAATTAACTTGGCCAGCTAGGGGAGGGAGGTACCTCTTTGGTTGCATCGTCCTAATTTAAGTATACTCGTTGAAGGATCTGGGCGGGCAAATTTGGGGGGGCTGTGCTAGAGACGGGCATTGCATCGCTCGACTGGCGGTAGAGTCGTGGCTTAGGAGATGTGTTGTTGGAGTAGAGATGGCGAGGAAGGGTTGGGGGAATCCATAGTTAGAGTAGCGCGTGCGGTTTGGTGTGAAGTTTTGCACAGGTTGTGCGAATTTTTGCACGAACAAAAGGGCCTCTGCGATGTGTGGTGTGGTTTCGTGATGAAATTCGAGCCGTATAGTGCACAAATTCACACATTTTGCAGTTGATTTTTTAAAAATATTTTTAATGCAGTAAACAATACAAAATTACCAGCTAAATTAAATAGAAGGTAGAAGGAAGTCGTTAGACTTTGAGGAAAATCATAAAAAATCTTGGAAATCAATTATACCGCAAAAAACACAAAATTGACCGTTAAATTCATGATATGATCGATAAAATTCTTGAAAATTGTATTAATTTATTAATTAATTTTAAAAAACATTTGCAATTTGTAAAAATTTAAAACCTTAACCATTATTCATAATAAAATTGATTAAATTTGTTAAAATGTAGCAAACTCTTAGGTTTTTAAAAAAATCATTTGTAATTTGTAAAACAATAAAAAAATAACCGTTAAATTCATAATATAATCAATTAAATACTAAAAAAGTTTTATTTAATTTTAATAATCATTTCTAAGGCAAAACGTAATAAAAAAATAATTAAAATCATAATATGGGCGCCATCCCTCTTGGTTCTTAATTTGAATTCCGCCTTGTTGGGAATGTAGGCGCCATCCCTCTTGGTTTGGGTAGAGCTGATGAAATGAGATAGAGTCCTATGATTAGAGACTCGTTGGCCATAGTCAGAGTACAACCACCAGTCCACAAGACGTCTTTGGTGTCTCAAGTCTAAAGACAACTTACACAACCTTGACCTGAATCAGCCGGATTGAAAATTTGGTATAATATCATTCAAGGATTTCTACAAATAATTTAATTAACTCTCTCTACTAAGAGGACCCACTATCTATCCTTAGTGTCTCCACACTAATGGCTATGGGACCAGCCATACTCATCATATCAGTGAGGCTAGATAATGTTATGTATCTTGATATTTCGATATTCTTTTTAAGTATCCATTGAAGACAAATATTTTGGAAAACATCCTTAAAGACTAGTGATCTCATCATAATTCACTATGTCCAATCATATATTCATGGACATCATTATAAGCATCACACATGCAGTGTAATGAATATGGTCTATTAATGAACATGTAATGAGATGTGGAATGTGTGATTGGCTTGTCAGCCACATATATTTCCGTCATTGCTAACGTGGAACACGAGACCTATATGGGAGCAACATCGACTTTTGTTAAACTTCTTGTCGAGAGCTATGGCCACTGAGATAGGGACTTCTCTTGATGGGGGTTTCTCCTGCCATTCCTCTCAAAATAACTTTTGAGAGAGTTTCCCTCAACGTACAGTTGACGCATTTGGCACCAGCGATGATTAGCCTTGTCTTGTTCATCCTTCGACGATCCATCCACCATGACCTACCTACTGATGATCAGGTGACCCATATTGCTCACTCCATATTGATATAAAGACATATGGACTAATTGGATACCGGGTGAGCCATATAGATATAGTTACATTAATTAAGATGGTTACTATTTTTAACTAGAGTGATACACGAGACAAGATGATCACACATAAATACCTATGTGATGTAACACAACACAAGCCGTGATCGAATGGCTCGTGCTACACACAGGGAGGGTGAGGGTAGTCATGTCATGTAGGAAAGATGACTAATGTGGACATCATGCAAGTGATGATGCAAAGATGAAATCACTAAGAACTATAAATCCATCGTTGATGTACACATACGACCATTCAACTATGGTAAGTGTGACGTGGAAATGACACTTGGCTCCTGATGATCTGGTCGTCAGGTTGAAGGCTGACAGTGCGAGCTTGGCTACTGCCAGTTTTGCGCACGCCTCGACGATCTTAACCAAGGATATACCAATTGAAATCCTAATCCTCTGAACATGAATCCTATATATCACTAATTTAACCCCGGCGGTGGAGACATATTTTTAGAGGCACTAAAAGAAATAATATAACTCTGAGTGGGAGTTTAGGAGTGTACCAGTAGTAGTAGACGCGAGCAATTCCTGATTCGGTAGCACTAGAAGGCGAGCATCACATATGCCAGATGATGACACGAGTAGGTGTGGTTGTGCAATAAAGGACGATGATGGGCATGACGGCGCTCGCATCGATGGGCGCAGCAAAGGGCGCAGCAAAGGGTGCAACAACAACAGGACGCGGCGATGACAGAGCGCAGGTGGCATGACAGAACAGTAGCAGCAAGGCGCGGGGCGGCGTGGTGAAAGCGCAGCAACGACACGGTGCAATAGTGAGGTCACGACAGAGTAAGGCAGTGCAGCGAAACAATAGGCACCGCAAAAGAAAGGTGCAACGGGGATGCAATAGGGTGCGGTGGCAAGGCAACGCAGTAGTGGCAAGGTGCATCAGCAAGAAGGTGCGACGGCGCGATGGCGCAGCTACACGGCGGTGCGGCAACAGCGAGGCACGATCGCAGTAAGGCACAACAACGACAAGACACTGTGGCGTGGCGGTCGTAAGGCATGTAGCCATGGCTGACAATGGCAGTTGCAGCCTCAATTGCGGCCGTAGTGGCAACTCACGCTCACGGCTATGGTTGCCGCCATGACGCCACCATAGGTGGCACAAGGAAGCGGCAATCACAAACAGGAAAGCCTGGCAGCGTCGGTGATGGGCTATGGTGCCCGCTGGGGCTGCGGCACCCGTTAGGCCTGCAGCGACCACTAGGGCTGCTGCAGCCGTAGGATGCTACAGCGGCCGTAGGCTGCTCCAACGGCCACGGGTTGCTACGGTGGTTGTGGGTTGCTACGGTGGCTTTGGGCTGCTGGGGCTTCCACGGGCAGCACTAGGCGGTCTCGAGCAGGCTGGTAGTGATGGTGGTGAGCTACGACGCCCACTGTGTCTACGGCGGGCTGCGGCAACTACTAGGGTTGTGGTGGCTACGGGATGCTGCGGTAGCCGTAGGTGGGTGTTTTGGCAGCTACGGGGTGCTGTGGAGGCCACGGCTTGTTGTGGCAGCTGCGGGCTGTTTCGACGGCCGTGGGCACTTCGGTGGCCCTCTTGGGCATTGCTACAACCACCGTGGGTGGCACTAGATGGCTGTAGGCAGCGCTGGGCGGCGCTGGGCGGTGCTGGGCGGCTGTGGGCGGCTGCGGATAGTGCTGGGTGGCCGCGGGTGGCGCTGGGCGGCCGCTGGCAGTGCAAGGGGCACGCGCGGGGCATTGGGCACCCATAGGAGGCAGTTGCTAGAACTCTAGTGAAGGCGACAACAACAATAGTTTTCGACAAGCTATAGGGTTTTTCCTCTCTTCTAACTTTGCAATTGCATTTCGTAAATCTGGTGAAAATTTAATAAAATACTAAACATCAGGAAAAATGCTTAAAAGTTCACATTTTTTTCAATATTTTCTTCATATGGGTAGCCCCACCTTTTATATGGGAAAATATGGGCCTAGCCCCTTAGAAATAAAGGGGATAAGGCCCAATTAAAAGTAATGAGGACCCCCTAATAGGAGAGACAAAACTCACTAAAACGCGCATGATAACATGCATTTTTAGTACCTTATATGATCATATTTACATGTTTATCTGCATTAAATTACTCATATTTGCATGTTATCAAACTCAAAATGAGTAAATCTTTTATTGGAATGAATTTCTGAATTTTCTGCATTTTTTGGGATTTTTCTAACCATATATCCTAAAATAATATATTTTTCGACAGAATATGATTTTTCTGGAATTGTTCGATATTAAATTTGGAAAGGTATGATTTTTTCTCAGTCAAAATATATTTATATGTATTTTCTGGACTCTTATTTCATTTAATAGAAAATTTTAAAGGTTTTTCTTATTTTACGCCACCACGTGTCACCGTTCAATTAGTTGAATAGTGACGAATCAGAGCCATTATGATTGGAGCTGCCAATCATTAGGAGTGTTAATGATTGGCGACAACCAATCATTAACTGGGCAATCATTGCTTCGCAATTCATGAAGTGATGATTGCCGCACATATTTTTTGTTTGTTATCGCAGAATGACGTGGCAAATTTGACTTAAAAAGAAAGAGAAAACAAAATAACAAAAACAGAAAAAATAGAGAGGGAGAAGTCCGCGCTGACGTGGTGCCACGTCAGCTCCGAACTCGTTACTTTTCTTTGTTTTTTTTCCTCTCTTTTTTTGTCTTTTTTCTTCCTCCTAGGAGTGTGCGCGGAAAATTAGGATGATGATGAGGAGAGAGAAAATATCAATGCCAAGGATTGCTCCAACTTCAAACAACCATAACTTTTGATCTACAACTCCAATTTAGCTGAAATTTTCAGCATTGCTTCATCTTCCCCTCATGTTTCTATCCATACCCTTGATCTGTAAATAGAGGCTTGGATCATTGTAAAACTCATCTTGAACTTTCTTCCTACTTTGTGGGCTGATTGAAAGATCGTGAGTTTTGAGATCCATCAAGAATGTTCTTGGTGTCCTGGGTGTGTGGAGAGAAGCATTGGAGAAGAGGGAGAGCTTACCGGCACTTGTAAATCACCATGATCCTGGCGGAACGTAAGGATCTAAGGTAAGTATCTTCACCTTACGTTGTCTCTTTCTCGACATCATAGTTAATGTAATTAGTGTTTATCATCATTATTGCACTCTCATTTTACTCTCTTCTCTCGTCTCTCAATCCTCCCCACCATGCCACCACTCCACATCCAATCACTATCTTCTTTCATACCATCGTCCATCATCATGTCCGTCACGTACACTTACTTTTTATATAAGTTAAATTAACTTATAAATTATGTATTTTTAGCAATATCACTAGCTCACATCCTCGAATCTTGTTTCTATCGATCCTCTTATTAATCATCACTAGTTTAAGGAAATAATTCCTTAATCATCATTCTCTGTGGAGACGACCCGTACTCATCGCTAACTACGTATTTTTAAGTACGGTTAAAAATATTTTTATTGAATAATCTCAGTCACCAACGATGAATTTTAACTCTAAAATTGAGATCATCGACGCACACATGGGCTCACACACGCGCAAACTTTTAGGTCCATATGGCGGTCCTAACACATTTAAACAAACAAAACAAACACATATGTGACCGACATACAAGGCCTACTAAACGAGGAAAATAAGGAAAGATAACGTAAAACCTTTGAGGCCTGTTGACTAGGCCAGGTACTCCGAAGGATGCATCTCGCGCGTGAGCCCTTGCTCGGCAAACTAGTTAGACAGGGTCTTCGAAGCTGGATGGTCCCCCATCACTATGGACGTTGGTGAATAGACTTAAAGGCTTTTATGAAAAGTTAAATATATAATATAGATGAGGGGACAGCAATTTCAGTTTCCCATGACAGCCATATCTAGGTGGCCCCTCTCTTTTCCATTAGTATGACTTGATGGTAAGATGATCTTCCAGAAGAGTTGAAGAAGTTCAAGAGGAGATCAATTGTCACATTGATTGTGGGAGTATAACTAGAGTCCAAATACGTGAATGTCATGAAGAATCTCTTCCAAGTCTACAATCATATACCCAGATAGTTGGAATGTGAAAGGTAGACAACATAATGTGTGAAGTGGGTGGTGGGCGGGCGGGTACAATAATGATGTGAAGGGTGAGTGAAGGAGGGTGAAGACAAAAACATGGATAAGGTTAAGAGCAGCCACAGTCAGGAAGGCACTTGTCCACCATTATGGTTCTTGGCTAGCATTAGCTTATCTAAAATGAGTTATAATAGTATACTTAAGCTACTAAGTATAGCAGTGATTTGAGGTTGTCTGAAAAAAGACAAGAGATTAGGAAAATAACTTCTACTAAATAGTCATATAGATGCAAGTGTATGGTATTTTTGCAAAATTTGGAGGGATGTGAGGGTTAACATCTCATTTCTCTGGGGATTTGAATTGGAATTTTAATTTTTGGGTTTTTATTGTAAATTTTATAGAGATAATTAGAATGATAGAGGCAAGATATAGACGTATGAAAGAAGTGAGAGGGAAAAGGCAAGGAGGTTGTTAATTGAGGGTAACAAGGAACTAAGGAGAATATTGTGGGAAGAAATAGTCAAGAGAAGTAAGACGAGAAAATATAATAGCCATACAAGAGAGTGAGAAACGAGTGAGAGTAGGAAAAAGTGTAGGGGAAAGAGGGAGAAAATGGAGAGAGAGACAGAAGGAAAGAGTATTAAAGAGAGAGAAGAGAGAGATAGAGAGATATATAATGAGTAGGAAAAAGGGGAGAAGATCAAGACAGATTAATTTTTTTTAGTGACTTAAAAAAAATTAATGTGAGAATTCACAATATTAGAGTAAAAGGGGCTGTTTTAAACTGAAAATTGTTTTATATATAATGCATCAAAATATTATACAGTATGTAAACCACTTTCTAGATTATTATATGAAAGACTCATTGAGAACTATCCAAATGGTAAGAGGGAGTTGACATGTTAAATTTACTTTATATTGCTCAATGATTTGTTTACAAATTTTTATTTTCCATAAGCATACATTAATATTGTCATATTCATTGAATTCAGTATCATGATCTATGGAGAAATTTTAGATCAATTTTATTCAATAAAACAATGAGATAAATTATTGTTCACGTTATATGGTCTCCATTCCATCATCAATATCAACATACTTATTATTACGGGCTTAACAATGAGCCTATCTCAGTCTCGTTTAAGGTCTTTAATATCCATCATAGTGACAATGTCCGATGTAGATGCCAATTTAGATATTGGTAGATTATCTGTTTTTTAAGTATAACACATATCCGGTAATGGATTTCAAATACATGTACCATTAATTACACCATACTATGTCTTTCAAGTACTCATCCATTTCAATGAATTTGTTGAAGTATTATGAAAAAATGAAATATTGGACAGATCTTCAATTTATCGTAGGAATATATGAAATGATTCAAAACACTTTGCATAATTCCTCCAAGTACATATTTTATGCATGAAAAATACTTTGCCACTAAACTAAAAAACAAAGCTATTAATATTCGTACATTTCTAACCTAAGTAATGAAAAAAAAATGCATGTCCAAATCATGTCTACATATTTTTGGAGAGCTAATGATTTGGAAATGTTGGATTTTAAATACCATTCTCTGCATTATGCCCCAAAAAATGTCTAAACTAATCTGCATAACTATCATATTATAATATTATTTTATAAAAACATCTAATTATACAAAACACTCTAGTTTTAGGTGGAATACCCTTAATTGTTTATTTTGCTTTAGGACTAGATAAATACAATAAAATTGTTGTACGATAATGGATTGCTTACTTCATAGCATTGCCTAATATATTTCAACCTCGATTTTTGAATTACTGTAAAAAAAATTCTAAAAATCACATCAAATGAATTGGGTGACCTTCTTAACTTCATATCAAACACACAGAATCAATGGATAAAAAATATTTTCATTATTTCACCTGGATAATGAAATTTGATAGAAAATAAATTTTAATGGACATTGTTTAAAGATTAAAGTTTAGACTATCATTACATTTGTATTATGAGTCAACAAACATCGAAGAAAAAAATGCATCCAAAAATGTCAGATAGAAGCCAAAAAATCAACGAATTTATTACTTTTCCAACATATCTTACTGCAATTCATCTCCACATGTGATGCAGAATAATCATGTGTGTTGATGGCCGCATCATATATGGAGATGAATATTGTATAATATATATACATTTATCAAATAATCTTTTGATGGTGATCTGAATGGGTTTAATTGTGTAGGAATAGACTTGAATCCATGAGCCAGGGACTCCGGAAAGACAAATCAAGGGAATGATTCAGACATCCCTAATATAATGGCATTGGATTGTGCAAAACTATGTAACATTTATATATAACAGAAGAAACTGCGAGATCATACAACCCCTCAGAGGAAATCAATACTTCTCACTAGCCAAAAAGTATCTTAATATTAAGATGCCACAAGATACCTCGAAGAAGGTAGACACTGGCTTGGTTGTTCTAATGTTGAATGGCCTTGATTGAAATTGATCCGCAGCTCCACTCAAAGTATAGTAGGAAAAAAGGAAGACACGGGAAACATGTATGACCGGAGATGAATATAAAAAACTATGGAGAAATATAGAAGAGATTAACATGAAAGTCACGTTGTACTTGGAAAGGATCAAGCAGATTGTGGGAAGATCTTACGAAAAGAGATTTTGAGAAAACTCAAATATGATAGAATAGTCAAATACAGTGAGTGAGTGAATACAAAAAAGAGAACAAGTGGAGGAGAAAAGCCAAATAGAGTAGGGAAGGGAATAAAGAAACAAAAGGAAAATCAAGGGAAAGCGACGAAGGGGGAAAGAGGCAGGAAGTGAGAGAAGAGGAAATCATCCACACATTTCCAATCAGTATGTCTCTAGGTGACCCGTCTCGTTGCCTCGGATTACCATCTTGACAGTATGGTCTATGTCCTCATCTTCATCCTCATCATCATCATCATCATCATCATCATCATCATCATCAGTATCATCATCATCATATTCTTCCGATCGCCCATCCTTTCCAGTTGTAACAAACTTCCCAACAGTCCTTGTTTGTGCCGGCATTTATCTTTCTACTCTTTCTCGTTCTGAATATTGAGCAGGGGAGAACAGCCTTTGCGGAAATATGAAGAACGAGCTTCTTCTCCTGGTCCGTGGGCTAAGACCCAGAAAACTATATTTTTCTACAACTTTTTGAACATGAGAAAACTTTTAGTTGGAGTTCCAGTTTTGATTAATTTCTTTTCAAAAAATGGGAACGTGTTTCTTCCCTAATTTTCTTCAATATTTTCATCTTTCACAGCCCAACTCTCCACTTCGCCTCCTTTCTCTCTTTACGATTCAATAAAGGGTACCCTACTCCCCATCCGCGATTAGAAAAGCAAAAATCTTAAAATTCTAAGATGGCAGCGCATTCCTTTTAAATGTGCTATTTCATTTGAGGGTCACATTCACTGTATAAGCGAAAAGGTGTTTAGTCGATTTATACGTGGTAATCTAATAATTTTAGCTCCATAAACAAGTCTTTTTCTTCTTTGACTTCTTCCACTGCATGACCTGTCCTCTCTACTCAATACTATCATGCCCCTTATATATTCCCCGTCTTCAAAGCCCTCTTCCGTAGAGGAAAAAATCACTGTTTTGCAGAAACAAGAGCGACGATGGCCATCTCGATCTCCCCGTTCCGACTCAAGCAGCTTCCCATAATAATACTAGAGCTGCTGCTCCTATGGAACGTCGGTTACGGGCGTGAGCGTGAATTCAAGATAGCGGAGGCCACCATAGCGAGCATCCAACAAGCCTTCAACAACGGCGATCTCTCTCCACAGGAACTGGTGGAAATTTACGTGAACCGCATCAACAAGCTCAACCCGACCCTGAGAGCAGTCCTCGAGCTCAACCCGGCGGCGTTTGCAGACGCGTCAATCGTCCAGAAGCGGAACCGCGCCTCCCGGCCTCTCTACGGCATCCCCATCCTCCTCAAAGACAACATCGGCACGGCGGCGCCGCTGAACACGACGGCCGGCTCGGCGGCGCTGCTCGGTGCGGCGTCGCGGGGGGACGCCGGCGTGGTGGCGCGGCTGCGAGACGGCGGCGCCGTCATCCTGGGGAAGGCCAGCATGTCGGAGTGGGCGAGTTTCCGCTCCTTCTCCGCCCCGGCCGGCTGGTGCGCCCGCGGTGGGCAAGGGGTGAACCCGTACAACCCCGCGGCCACGCCCTCCGGCTCCAGCAGCGGCTCCGCCATCGCCGTCGCGGCCAACTTGGCCGCGGTCTCGCTCGGCACGGAGACCGACGGGTCCATCCTTTTCCCCGCCGCGGCCCAGTCGTTGGTAGGAATCAAGCCCACCGTCGGCCTCACCAGCCGAGCCGGCGTCATCCCCATCTCTCCTCGCCAGGACACTGTCGGGTTAGCCTGCAAAAGACTCGGTTTTTATTCTATTTTATTTTGGTCTTTTTCGCATGGTCTTTGCGACGTTATCGCAGGCCTATCGCGCGAACGGTGGAGGACGCGGTGAGGGTGTTAGAGGTTATCGTCGGGTACGATGCCGGTGACTCGGAGGCGACCGCGGCTGTGGCCAAGTTCATACCGCGCGGAGGGTACAGGCAGTTTCTCCGGCGAAGAGGGCTGAAAGGGAAGAGGCTCGGTGTTCTGAGACGGCCGTTCTTCGATTTCCTCAGCGGCTCCCATATCGTACGCGCTGCTTTCCAGGCCCATCTGCAAACGCTGAGGTGAACTCTCGATCTCATCTAACCAACTTAGAACGCGGTCATAGGAATTGTTTCGCTTAACAAAGTCGTGAATAAAACTACGGGTTTATGCCGTTTTACGGTTGTAGGTATGGATTAATTATGGTTTTTTGTGATCGGTAAAACTGAGACGAAAATAGATAACCGTAAAAAGTCCTAGGCTCCCTCTATATATGGGTTCCAGCGCCTCTCGCAGGACTCCGTATCATAACTTTCTTAAGATTCATTTATGATCAGACTACAAAAATGGATTCAAAGTATGTTTTCCCACAAAATGGATTGCATGATAATAATTCACTGTCTCTTTAGTTGTCAGATATGGATTGCATGTCCGAACAAATAATGGTATTTTTTGGACCAAATATGAAGGGATGAAGGCGCAATCGTCGTGGATAATCTAGAAATATCGAACATAAGCATCATCCTCGACAGAAGTAAAAGTGGGGAGGTGACGGCGCTCCGGGCGGAGTTCAAGCTCGCCCTCAACGCTTACCTGGCACCGCTGCCGAGCTCGCCGGTGAGGTCCCTCGCCGACGTTATCGCCTTCAACAACGCCAACCCATTAAAGGTAAACCGGTAGTTCGACGATTTCTCCATCTACATTTCATGTTGACGTGATGGTAAACGACAAGTAAATGACTGATCACAATGAAAAAAAAAATGTCCACAAGCCTTAGGGAAAAAACCCATCATGATGGGCATTCCATACAATGCGGAATACTTATTTTTGTGGGCATTTGGCAGGAAAAGACGAAGGAATACGGACAGGGGGTGTTTGAACTTATCCAGCAGACGACGGGTATTGGCCCGTTGGAGAGACAGGCCTTGGCTCAGCTGGCGAGATTGTCAGCTGAAGGGTTGGAGAAGCTGATGAAAGAGAAGAGACTGGACGCGGTGGTGGCTCCGGAGGTGACCGCGGCTCTGCAACTGGCGACGGGGAGTGGCGGTGCTGCCGTAGCGACGGTGCTGGCGATCGGAGGATACCCGGGGATAGTCGTGCCTGCAGGGTTTGATGGCCAAGGAGTGCCCTTTGGAATTTGCTTTGGTGGGCTCAAAGGGTCTGAGCCTGCACTCATTGAGATCGCTTATGGGTTTGAGCAGGCTACAAAGATCAGGATTCCACCTAGAATCGGACGTTAGATGGTGTCCACTCTCCGGTGAGGCAGGGTGGGACAGTGTGCGAAAATGATCATGTATAGTGTGGGGATGGTGGAAGAGAAGTGATGAATGTGAACTGTCCAGATGGGATAGGGAGAGGGAAGGGATAAAGATATCAAGATGGTAGCAAAATAAGACGCGAGATGGTGGATAAGAGGTCAGACGTGGATGTGAAGTCCATAATATTAAAGGTCAAATGTTGAAGAGGATGATGAAACAAGGCGAGGTATTGAAGAATGGGAAAGAGGGAACCGGAGAAGCTGATAGATAAAGTAGACATTATTATTGTTGATGCTCCTATGGTCTATTTGTTTGTCCTTAGAATATCACTGTTCTTTAAACAAACGACAGTTATTTATAAGCTTCAAGAAAATGTGTTCTTACTAACAGGCAACGTCTATTTTTTAACGGAGAGGAAACATGCAGTTACTAAAAGACAATGGAAAGCAGCTGGATAAGAGAGTGGGATGAACGTGGGAGCCACGTTGTATTTGGAAAGGGTCAAGCAGATTCTGGGAGGATCTTAGAAGTGAGACTTTGAGAAAACCAAAATATGATAGAGTAACAAAATACAATGAGTGAGTGGATACAAAAAGAGAACAAGTGGAGGAGAAAAGTCAAAGAGGGTGGGAAAGAGAATAACGAAACAAGAGGAAGGTGAAGGGAAAGAGAGAGAAGTGGAGGAAGTGATAGATGGGGAAGTCATCTACACATTCCAATCAGTAGGTCTCTAGATCAGCCGTCTCCCGATCTTGGATTACCATCTCATTATCATCGTCATCCTCCTCACCATCATCGTTCTCATCAGCATCCGCATCCTCCTCATCATCATCTTCTGTGAGAATCCGTAGATTCTCAAGAAGCTCCTCGAGAACAATAAATAAGAACGGAGAAAGAAGAAGAAAGGGAAGTGGAAGAGAGAGAGAGAGAGAGAGAGAGAGAGAGAGAGAGAGAGAGAGAGAGAGAGAGAGAGAAAGAGAGAGAGAGAACGAGAGATAGTTGAAGTGGTCTTTAGATCATTGAAAATCCACACAATATATTCATCGACATTGGTTGTTATTTATATTACCATATAGTAGTTATAAGTTTGCTTATTTTGTTTTGATTGTTTAAATCATGTCTGTTATAATGGCTGTAATGGTTAGTTAGTTTGTAATCGTAACCGTCGATTAGTTGGCCTATCTAAGTGAAATCCTGACCGTCTATGTATTATCCTATTCTAGATTGAATCCTACCCGTCTATGTTTAAACTTACGTTTAACCATATCCTTCTATTTATCTTAACAGAGTTTAGGATACATCTTTGATTTTTACTACTCTACTCTTTGTTAGAAATCCTAGTATGATGTGAAGTCCTTTGCTGACTTGTATTGCCGAGTCGTTCACTCCTGTCTTCGTATTCTTCTTCTTTATCCTTTACACCCCCCTTCAAGCGAAAAGGCGGAGGAATGACGTTGAGCTTGTCCCTGAGAATAGAAAAACGTGCATGAAGGAGAGCTTTTGTGAGTGCATCAGCTACCTGTCCGTCGCTGGGAATGAATCTGATTTGTAAAGATTTCGCAGCAACTTGCTTGTGAATGAAATGAAAATCGATTTCCATGTGCTTTGTCCTGGCATGGAAAACAGGATTAGCAGCAAGATAAGTAGCTCCTATATTATCACACCAAAGAATAGGAGCTGTCGTTGTATTGATGTAAATTTCTTTAAGAAGTGATTGAATCCACATCACTTCTGCTGCTGCATTTGCCAATGCCTTATACTCAGCCTCCGTACTTGATCTTGCTACGGTTGGCTGCTTTTTAGAGCTCCATGAAATTAGATTTTTCCCTACATAAACTAGCAATGCACCTGTTGACCGTCTATCTAATTCATCTCCAGCCCAATCTGCATCACTGAAGACATTAATAGTCAAACCCGAGTTTTTATGAAACATTAAGCCATGTAAAATTGTTCCTTTTAAATATCTTAATAAATGCTTTAAAAATTTCCAGTCTTCACTCGTTGGTTGATGCATTTTCTGGCGAGCTCTACTTACTGCAAATGAAATGTCTGGCCTAGTAAGAGTCAAATATTGCAAGGATCCTGCCAATCTTTTATATAATGAATGTACAATAGTACTTTCTTCACTTAGAGATAATTTTGCAAGACTAGATGGAGTTTTAGCCTCCTTAAAATGTTCCATGTTAGATTATTGTAAAATATGTAAAATGTATTTTGACTGAGAAAGTAAATAGCCATCGTCCAGCTTAATCTATTCTATTCCAAGAAAGTAATGTGCAGGACCGAGATCTTTTATAGCAAAAACTGATTGTAATTGAGAAATGATATGTACAATATCTGATGAATGAGGTGATTTTACAACAACATCATCAACATATATAAGGACAAAAATAGTATGACTTGCGGGACGTTTAAAGAAAAGAGATGTATCAGTTTTAGATCCAACGAAACTATTATTGTTAAGAAATATAGCTAATTTAGTATAACATGCTCTAGGTGATTGTTTAAGCCCATTTGTCGATTTATTAAGTTTACATACATGATTAGGGAAATCAGGATTTTTAAAGCCTGGAGGTTGTTCCATCTATACTGTTTCATTTAAATCGTCATGTAAAAATGCGTTGGAAAAGTCTAGTTGATGAATTTTCCAATTATGACATACAGCTATTGATAGCAATAACCAAATAGTCGTATGTTTTACCACAGGACTGAAGGTTTCGTTGTAGTCAAAACCTTCTTTCTGGTTGAACCCCTTGGCTACCAATATAGCTTTGTATTTTTCTATATCTCCATTTGAATTGTATTTAATTCTGTAGACCCACTTACAACCTATAACATGAAAATTTGAATTTCTAGGAATGAGATCCCATGTATTATTTTTCATTAATGCATGTATCTCATTATTCATGGCATCTATCCATCTACTACTTTTGGAGGCTAAATTAAAATTGGTTGGCGCATTACTTGCAACAGCAACAGATAAGCATTCCGGAATAAGATGTTTTATTACAGAAAATACTAGTCGTTTAGTATTTTGTGAAACAAGATTATTTTGATTATTATCCTGTTTATAGATATCTAAAAGACTTTGTCTTTAAGATATCTCCTTGTTCAGGAGTATAATCTAGTGTACTAGATATAGATTTTTCCAAATCAGAAGCATGATTTGGATCACAAGTCAATATCTTAATAAAATTATTAAGATATAGAATTATGTTATTCTTTAGTATTATTCTCGTTATTATTAGGTCTAATGAAGGCTCATGTAAAATATTTTTGTCATTGTTTCCTACAAAACAGTCAATCACGTCTACTTTAGCATTATTCATCCAATCATGATTCGGGTCATTTTTATCACTTGGATTGAACCATGAAATGATCCAAGTATCCCTTTATTATCCAGTACATTATGATACACATCAAAAGGAAAATTTTATTCAAAGAAGACAACATGTCTAGAAATAAAAAATTTACCTATATGGAGTGACAAGCATGTGTATCCGAGGTGAAGAGAGCTATAGCCCAAGACGACACACCTTTCTGATTTGGAATCTAACTTATTCTCTGCATATGGCTTAAGAAAAGGATAACAGAGATATCCAAAAGTTTTGAGTATAGAATAATCAGGTTTAGTTTTGAAAACAATTTTATATGGAGATTTATAGTTTAACACTGAAGTAACTAGACGATTAATAAGAAAAACTGCGGTCATTACTGCTTCATCCCAAAATCTTTTTGGCATTTTAGCAAAAGCAGAGTAAGTGTCATTTCAACTATATATCTATGCTTCCTTTCAGCAGTGCCATTTTGTTCAGGGGTATGAGGACATGATACCCTATGAACAATGCCTACTGTTTTTAAATGGTGGTGAAGAGCTTGATACTCACCACCCAGTCAGATTGTAAGTATTTTATTTTAGTTGAGAATTGTCTTTCAACTTGATTTTGAAATTGTATAAATGTATTAAACAGGTCAATTTTCTTTGTAAGTGGAAAAAGCAAACAATATTTACTAAAATCATCTACAAAAATAACATAGTATGAATAACCTGAGGGAAAAGTGATTGGTGGTGGTCCCCTTAAATCTGAATGTCTAATTTCTAAGACATGGTTAGAAGAATTTTTAGTTGAAAGAAAAGGCAATTTGTGGGATTTGGAAACATTACAAGATTCACATAAACGTTTTTGTTTGGAATGAAAGAAAGGAAGTCCATATTTTTGGACAATGGTTTTCAACACTCTAAATGTGGATGTCCTAATCTATAGTGCCAATTTTTTAAAGTCGTCTTTTCCCCCAAGTTGGCACAAAATGATGACGGGTTCTCCAGGTAGTATAGCCCATTCCAAGTTGTTCCTCGAAGGAGAATTTGATTGGTTGTTTTGTCCTTCACATGACAATAAGAAGAGTGAAATTCAACAAAAACATTATTGTCCGTGGTTAACCTATGTATAGACAAAAGATTTATAGTAATTTCAGGTACATGAACAATAGTTGTAAAAACAAAATTTTATCACATGTAGTTATTTTTGATGAACCAACTGCTAAACTATTCAAACCTTCTCCATAACCTATTTGAAGATGATCATTTCCTTGGTATGTTTGAGATGTTGACATGACATTTTGAACGGCAGTCACATGATGTGTTACCTCGCTGTCGGGGTACCAACCACTATTTTATGCTGAATAGAATTGTGGCCTTTTATTTGCATTTCCTCCTTGAGAAATTTGCATTCTGCTATTTGAAAATTGAACAAGATCTTGGCAATCTCTGGCTCTATAGCCATACCGTGAACAAATTTGACACCTGGGCTGAAATATTTGATTTCTTCCTCGTCCTCTGTACTGTCCTCTATTTTGATGAAAATTTTTCTGATAACTCTTCCTTTCAGAATTGAATGATCTGTTCTGATCATTCTGTTTTTGGGCAGCATTTGCCAAGTCAACCAAAGTCAACGCCGCCACTACAGGGACTCTGCGACAGCCAACCAAGATTCATGCCGCTGCTACGAACACACCGTTACCGTCACACACATCTCCATGCAGGCACGCTCCCTCACGAGTCATGACACGTCGCCAACGACAGATACACAACTGCCCCTTGACGTGACACGACCCGTCCCTCGTGTTTATTTTAATTAGTCGTACTTTCTCTTTCCTCCAAGGCCTATATATAGAGGCCATTGTATCAAGAAACATTTAGGCAGTCATTATTCAAGAATTGAGTTTGTTTAACTCCTCTTGGAGGACTGCCCTACCTCCCCTATCCCACCTCCGCTCCGACCGCCACCACCGCCGCCGCCATCGTCGTCGTCGTCAGCCACCCTCCCGTTCGTCTCTTCCCTTCCCTTCATTCTCTCCCTCGCTCTCTCTCTCTCTATCTCTCTTGCCCTCCCTGGGTTACCCTAGGGCAGCCCAAGACCGCCACCCCAGGCCGTCCAAGGCAGCCCAAGGCCTCCGCCCCAGGCCATCCCAGGATGCCGCCCAAGACAGCGCAAGGCGGCTACCCTAGGCCGCCCCAAGCTTCCGCCCAAGGCAGCCCAAGGCCGCTGCCCCAGGCCATCCCAGGCTACCGCTCAAGGCAGCCCAAGGCCACCACCCTAGGCCGCCCAAGGCTGCCCAAGGCCGCCGCCCAAGGCCTCCCCAGGCATGTGTGTGGGCATTCCGCGCACCCTTTGCGTGCCTCGCGCGCGCGGGTATTCGCCTATGCCTGAATCTGCGACAAGGACATCAACTCCCTACCAGGGTCGTTAACGCCCGGAATGCCTAGACTCTTACTCGCCTAGTGGGCCTCTCAACGCCCGAATTCGCCCAGTTTTGCCACGCTCAGAATTCCCCACAGCCTCTTCACGCACTATGATGCCGAGGTACACCTGAAATCTTTGGTATCGTCATGTTATTCGCCTAGTATTCCGAGAGAAGTCTCCACCGCCGCTAGATTTGATTTGATTTGGATTTTCCTACAATTCTTTTTTGAGAGTTTCTTCGATGACGTGAATTTGGATATTGAATTTGGTGCTTCGGCATCGTTGGGGTGGGTGAAGACAATACTGTCGGCCTCGACGAGGATCGTAGCTGCACCACCAGTATTTCATCGGTTTTAAGCTCCGAATTCGATCGCGTGGATTTCTGTGATCTGTTTTATCCCTACCCAATCCATCCATTTCCTTCCATTCGTCTTGTCATTTCTCCGTCTCCCTAGTCGTCCTACATTATATAACCATCTATCAATGGAAGAATGATGTTCTGCCACATTTGATAGTTATCAGCTCAGAGTTTGATGGAAGTCGCATTGCTTGGTGGAACAACAATTAGAACACCCCCTAAAAAATTCACCATTCCCAGGGCTATGGCGGTGCCAGAAGTGGGATTTGTGACGATTTTCTCTTCGGCCATGTCAATTGAGGATTGACAATGCAGGGTTTGTCGTCAGCGGCATCTGTGGGACGACGCTCTTGACCCGACGCTCTACCTTGCTTCTTCGTTGCCGTTGTTGAGGAGAGCAGAAAGTTTTGATGGCAAAATGATCTTGCAGAGTTGACTGCAAAGTTGACTGCAGAGTTGGTCTACAAAGTTGATAGTGAAAACAAAGCCCCCTTCTGGATTATGGTGAAACAGTCTCCAAAGCAGTCGGTCGAAGGCAAGGCCCCTTTCGGATTCGACGGCGAAGAAAAGGCCCTTTCCTCGGTCAGATCGTCTGACATTCGGATACCATGTTGGAATCCGTATATTCTCAAGAATCTCCTCAAGAACAAGAAATAAGAATGGAGAAAGAAGAAGAAAGGTAAGTGGGAGAGAGAGAGAGAGAGAGAGAGAGAGAGAGAGAGAGAGAGAGAGAGAGAACAAGAGATAGTTGAAGTGGTCTTTAGATCATTGAAAATCCACACAATACATTCATCAACATTGGTTGTTATTTATATTATCATATAGTAGTTATAAGTTTGTTTATTTTGTTTTGATCATTTAAATCATGTCTGTTATAATGGTTGTAATGGTTAGTTAGTTTGTAATCGTAACCGTCGATTAGTTGGCCTATTTAAGTAAAATCCTGACCCTCTATGTATTATCCTATTCTAGATTGAATCCTACCCGTCTATGTTTAAATTTAGGTTTAACCCTATCCGTCTAGTTCTCTTAACAGAGTTTAGGATACATCTTTGATTTTTACTACTCTACTATTTGTTAGAAATCCTAGCATGACGTGAAGCCCCTTTCTGACTTGTCTTGCCGCGTTGTTCACTCCTGTCTTCGTATTATTCTTCTTTATCCTTAACGTCTCCTGCATCATCATCATCATCATCATCATCATCATCATCATCATCATCATCATCATCATCATCATCATCATCATTATCAGCATCTTCCTATCGTCCATCCTTTCCAGTTATAGCAGGCTTCCCCACGTTCTTTGTTGTGCCGGCGTTTATGTTTCTACTCTCTGTTTATGAGTTTAGAGCGGGGACGAACAGCCATCGAATACATATGAAGAACGAGCTTCTTCTCCTGGTCCGTGGGATAATACCTAGAAAGCTATATTTTTCTTAACTTTTCAAACCTGAGAAAACTTTAAGTTGTTGCAGGCTTGAATTATTTATTTTCACAAAACGGGAACGTGTTTCTTCCCTAATTTTTTTCGATATTTTCTCTTTTCACAGACCGATTCTCCCCATCGCCTGCGCTCTTTCTCTCTCTCTTTTCCAAATTGCTTCATCATTATCTCTGTGACCGATTAAATAAAGGATACCCTACTCAACTTTCGCGATCAGAGAAATAAAAATCTTATAATTCAAAGATCACAGCGCATTCTTTTCCATGGGCTATTTCATTTAAGGGTCACATGCACTGTTTAAACTAAGCGGTGTTTAACCAATCCATACGTCGTAAAACAATAATTGAAGCCTTCTTTTTCTTGTCTTCTTTAGCCCTCTACTCAATAAACTATATTAAACAATATCATGCCCCTTATATATTCCTCGTCTTCTAAGCCCTCTTCCCTCGAGGAAAAAAATCACTGTTTCGCAGAAAAAAAGGGGGCGATGGCATTCTCGATCTCACCTTTCCGATTCAAGCAGCTCTCCATAATATTACTACAGCTGCTGCTTCTATGGAGTGCCAGCCACGGACGTATGCATGAATTCAAGATAGAGGAGGCGACCATTGATAGGATCCACCGAGCTTTCAACAACGGCGATCTCTCTCCCCGGAAATTATCGAAAATCTACGTGCGCCGCATCAACAAGCTCAACCCGTCCCTGAGAGCAGTCCTCGAGCTGAACCCAGCGGCGCTTACAGACGCGTCCCGAGTCCAGAAGCTGAACCGCGCTTCGCGGCCTCTCTACGGCATCCCAATCCTCCTCAAAGACAACATCGGCACGGCGGCGCTGCTCAACACGACGGCGGGCTCGGCGGCGCTGCTCGGCGCGGCGTCGGCGGGGGACGCCGGCGTGGTGGTGCGGTTGCGAGACGCCGGCGCAGTCATCCTGGGCAAGGCCAGCATGTCGGAGTGGGCGAATTTCCGCTCCTTCTCCGCCCCGGACGGCTGGTGCGCCCGCGGCGGGCAGGGGGTGAACCCGTACAACCCCGCGGCCACGCCCTCCGGCTCCAGCAGCGGCTCCGCCATCGCCGTCGCGGCCAACTTGGCCGCGGTCTCGCTCGGCACGGAGACCGACGGGTCCATCCTTTTCCCCGCCGCGGCCCAGTCGTTGGTAGGAATCAAGCCCACCGTCGGCCTCACCAGCCGAGCCGGCGTCATCCCCATCTCTCCTCGCCAGGACACTGTCGGGTTAGCCTGCAAAAGACTCGGTTTTTATTCTATTTTATTTTGGTCTTTTTCGCATGGTCTTTGCGACGTTATCGCAGGCCTATCGCGCGAACGGTGGAGGACGCGGTGAGGGTGTTAGAGGTTATCGTCGGGTACGATGCCGGTGACTCGGAGGCGACCGCGACTGCGGAGAAGTTCATTCCGCGCGGAGGATACAGGCAGTTTCTCCGGCACAGAGGGCTGAAGGGAAAGAGGCTCGGTGTTCTTAGACGGCCGTTCTTCGATTTCCCCCAGGGCTCTGATATCGTCCACGCTGCTTTCCAAACCCATCTCCAAACACTGAGGTGAAGTCTGGATCTCATCTAACCAACCTATAATTACTCACTGGGACGTCTTACAGTTTATCGCTTAGCAAAGTCGTGCATAAAACTGTGTGATATAAGCATTTTACGGTTGTTAGGTGTCGTTTACTTATAGTTTATTGTGATATTATAGAGGTAGAGAATGGTAAAACTGAGGCGAAATTGGATATCCGTAGAAGGCCTTGGCTCCCTGTAAATATGGGTTCCGGAGCTTCTCACAAGACTAAATATCATGTTTTTCAAAAGAGTCGTTTATGATCATAACTCTCGTAATATGGGCCCATCGGACTCAATTTTTTATTGACTCATTTATGACCAGACAGCAAACATGGTTCACAGTATGTTTTATTTAGTTTTCCCAGGAAATAAAAATTTAGATATCGCTGATTGATTCGTATCCACGTCCTAACCCATAGGACGAATTCAACCTCTCTCGACTATTCAGAAATGATATGCGTGTCCTAACAGCTATGGGATTTTTCGGACCAAATTTGAAGGGATGAAGGCGCAATCGTCGTGGATAATCTAGAAATCTCGAACATAAGCGTCATCCTCGACAGCTCTAAAAGCGGGGAGGCGGTGGCACTCCTGGCGGAGTTCAAGCTCGCCCTGAACGCGTACCTGGCGTCGCTGCCGAGCTCGCCGGTGAGGTCCCTCGCCGACGTTATCGCCTTCAACAACGCCAACCCATTAGAGGTACACCTGTAGTTCGTCGATTTCTCCATCTACATTTCATGCTGACCAGATCAAAATGATGAAAATATGTCCACAAGCCGTAGGTAGAAAACCCATCATGATGGGCATTCCATACAATGCGGAATACTTATTTTTGTGGGCACTCGGCAGGAAAAGACGAAGGAATACGGACAGGTGGTGTTTGAGCTGAGCCAACAGACGACGGGTATTGGCTCGTTGGAGAGACAGGCCTTGGGTCAGCTGGCGAGATTGTCAGCTGAAGGGTTGGAGAAGCTGATGAAGGAGGAGAGACTGGACGCGGTGGTGGCGCCGGAGGCGACCGCGGCTCTGAAACTGGCGACGGGAAGTGACGGTGTTGCCGTAGCGACAGTGCTGGCGATCGGAGGATACCCGGGGATAGTCGTGCCGGCAGGGTTTGATGGTCAAGGAGTGCCCTTTGGAATTTGCTTTGGTGGGCTCAAAGGGTCCGAGCCTGCACTCATTGAGATTGCTTATGGGTTCGAGCAAGCTACCAAGATCAGGATTCCACCTACAATCGGACGTCAGATGGTGTCCCCTCCCTGGTGAGGCTGGGTAATAAAAAAATATCAATAATCAGATTTTGCAAAACACATTTTGGGACTTGGGCTCAGTAATCTTTGATACAATTGGGTTTGACTGTTCCATTCTCGTTCCCCAGTTTTAACAATGACCTTAACCTTACCTAAAATTATTTTTGATTCCCGTCTGACATTGTTCAATCTTGTTAAGTCCTCGTCCAGTTATGTTGGCTTGTCGATGTCAAAGGCAAAGAAGAAAAGTAAAAAAAAAGGCATGGAAGAAGACAAGATGAGAGGAAAAGAAGAATAAGAAAAAAAGGAGTGAAGAAGAAAGGAAGATTAAAAGAAGAAGAGAAGAATAATATGAAAGGGAGATGAATTTATTAGTAAAGAAAAATATGGAAGAAGAAAGGATGATGGAAAGAAGAAGATGAAATTAATACAAATAAGAACAGGAGATAAAGAAAATGAAGAAGATAAGAAAAGGAAAGAAAAATACAAGAAGAAAGAGAAGGGGGGAGGGTTTAGTGAACGGGGAACAGACTGCGATTGGGCGAGGGGCTGAATAGGGAAAAAGAGGGTTGACCAAACTCTTGGCCTGTCCTGTTTGCATAACTCAAAATACTAAGTTATAATGATCTCAATGGGATAAGACTCATCACTCCTGTCCAGTCTAGGGTGCAACAAATGTCCCACAACTTATAAGCATTACCGGATTATGCAATATCTGTTATACATAATATGTGCTACATTGTCAATATCGATAATTAACAACAATAACAATATCTTATTTGAAACTGGATACCGCTAAGACAGATATGAATGATCACCCGTTGTCACATCCACGTGGCTCCACCGCTGCGACAGATTGTGGAGATCAATCCATGACTGCTCCACGTCTCTCCAAGATCGAGAACAAGCTGTGTCCCAATGCAGCGTAGGATAAACCCAACCCCAACTTAACCATGGTTAACGCCAACAGGCCTCATGGAAATTCTATAAATGGGACATCCGGCCCCTTGTAATGCACACAGAACTAGTTTCTTATTTTCTTTATCATTTTCTTACTTCTCCGTATTTCTCTTTCATCCCACTTCTCGTTCATCCTCTCTTCAATATTTAACATGGTATCAGAGCTGAAGTGAGAAGGTGACACTGAAGAAGCTCATCTTGAAGATAAAGAATCTCAGACATCCTCTCAGGAGTTTCTTCCAAGCAAAGCAGCTGTATTGAAGGCCCCATCCAAAATACCAGCAACCATGATTCCTACTAGCAAACTCACAAAGAAAACTATATTTTTCTGGAAGACACATGTATTTCCTACACTCAAAGCGCATCGACTTATTTCTCCTATTGTAGATGAACCACCAGGTGAAGCAAGCGATGTCGATAGCGAATGGTGGTACATGGATCAAAATGTTCTTTCTTTCCTACTCCCATCCATGACTGAAGGGATCATCGGATGTGTGACCAAAGCTGTTAAGAAAAGTTGGCATGGGATATCTTGGCAGAGAACTTTGCATCTTCAGCAGAAGCATGGTTTTAAGAGCTCTTGGGCAAGCTTCACACCCAATGAAGGGTAATCAAACCCTGGAAGAGTATGTGGCTCAGATGTGAAGCATAAGTAGTGCATTAACAGCTTTAGGCAAAAATATAGATCAACATACACTCATCCGCGCACTACTCCAAGGCGTAGACCCACAGTATGCTCTAGTGATCACCATGGTTCAGAGGCAGGTACATCCTATGTCCTTTGAGACAGTTCTCTCTCACTTAAGGGACCATGATGCCCTGTTGACCCGACATCATGTGGTCAAAGACATCTAGTTTCTAGCAACAGTGAATCAAGCTGAAGCAGACCCTGACAAAAACACCAACAACTCAAGTCAAGGTTGAGGTAAATCTGAACCCAATGATAGAGGTCATGGTAGATTTGGCAAGTCAAAAAATCGTGGTGGAGTCGCTCCAACGAACAAAGATGACAACCACCATTGTGTCATATTTGTTCTCGATCAGGGCATCGTGCACTGGAGTGCTACGAAAGGTTTAACTAGACTTGTGTTCCGCAAAACCCCCAATCGAATCAAGGAAATTTCTCGGACACACAAAGCATGTACAGTCGTTCCTCATCTCAATTTGATTTGCCTTGACCGACTATGCCACTAGCATACAGTACGACCTCCTCAGCACCTCAAGCCTCACACTGGTATCCAGATAGTGGTTCTATGCATCATGTTGCAACTAACTCCAACCTACTCATAGTTCCTCAAGTCTACTCGGGCACACACAAGCTCTATGTCGGTGACGGCTCAGTTCTGTCAATCTCCTCTGTGGTCATACTCATCTACCCACTCACTCTCATTCTCTAACTCTTAACAATGTTCTTCATGTCCCTTCAATTACTCATAATCGTCTTTTGGTACGACAGTTTACCACTAATAATAATGTTTTTAATGAATTTCACTCTAATAAATGTTTAATTAAGGACATCTCTACTGGACAGGTACTACTTATGGGTCATATTGAGGTCGAGATGTATTGGCTCAATCCTGCCTCTCAGCCCTAGTGTTAGGCCCCTAACTAAGCGGCATTCCTTGCTCAGATGCTGGCGTGCATATTGGGAGGGTGTGTCAGCGTTATTTGGCTCACGACATTCTAAGGACTGAGTCATTATGGGTAACAATGCCCAAACATCTGATCTTTTAGGCCATTGCCCCTATAGGTAGTGATACACAACATACGGTGCACGTGCCCATCCACGCTCAAAGGCGGGACAGATCAGATACGGTTTGTGCGTTCTTGGCGTGCAAGCCGATAGGCACGAGCGCGTGAGCGCAAAGCGCTGCGCGCCAACGCCAAGCGGTGTGCAAGAAGGGGGAGTGCTGCACGCAGGTGTGGGACACGCAAGTTGGGGAACGTGCGCGTGGGCGCGGCACGTGGAGTTGTGCGGGGTGCTGCACGGGCAATGCGCACATTGCGTGTTCAGGGCACCGGGTTGGGAGACATCCCGCTACGAGACTAAGGCATGTGGTGCACTGAGAGCACCGAGGGCGTGTAGCGCTCCTATGGGTAGTGCTGGGCACGCACAGACTAGGGGCATCAAATGCAGCGGCGTCACACAGACTACGCACAAGGTGTTGACACGTGTGTGATTGCCATGTCCGCAGATGCATGGCGCCCGACCCGACAAAATTGTGTAACAACAGGAGGGGCGCAGAGCGGCAGCCTCAAGCCGAAGCAACGACACTACTTCGGCATAGCATGCCTCATCTCATTGTTTGTCTCACCCCTCATCTTTCCCCATGTACTGGTCCCAACGATGATATACTATTTCATGATATTAATGCAATGACCCTATTCCCTAAGTGGGCTGCGTCCCTACCATCTCCTCTAACCCCTTCTATGCGATCTTAAGCATTTGCAAAGACTTCCGCTGCAAGAGATCAAGGCTGCTCAGCATTTTGCCTAGAACGTTGAGGCCGGCACACGCCAGATTCAAGCCAGAGAACTAGCTCTGGATTTGACCGTGTGTCACACAGGCTTACATCGAAGAGCGTGAAACTCCAGCGATGTGGGACCAGCGCCTTGGCCCTCTGTCATTTTATGTGTTGCATCAACCTATTCGTCGGTTTGGTTTACCTTCCATCCAACTACCTAAACATTATGTTTGCACATCGTGTGCTCTTAAAAAAGAACACAAACTTCCTTTTGTTTCTTCGAATATTAAGTCACCTAGACTGCTTCAACTCATTCACTCTGACCTATGGGATCCTGTGCCACTTAAGTCACATATGGATTTTTCATATTACTTGATTTTTGTCGAGGATTACAGCCACTTCACGTGGTTTTATCTCTTAAAACAATGGGTGATTTATGTCTACCTTTGTTAAATTCCAAACACTTGTGGAACGTCAATTTTTAGCAAAACTTCTTGCTTTCAATCAGACTGGGTCGGTGAGTTCTAGGCATACATAGACATCTTCAAAATACTTAGATTCAGCTTGGAGTGTCCGTCCCCACACCCCGCAACAGAACGGGAATGTTCACTTCATGCATCGTCATATTGTCAAAACTGCCCTTTCTCTCTTCAATCACGTGTCACTTCGTCAATTCCATAGGAATGAAGCTGCAACAATGGCAATCTACCTCATCAGTCGTATGTCTTCTCCTCTTTAATCAAGTAAATCTCCATATGAATTTCTTTATCAAGTTCCACCAGATTTTTTGTTTTTCAAAACCTTTGGATGCGTTTGGCTTTCGTATTTACATGCCTATGCTACAAACAAATTCACAGATAGATCCAATTGATGTATCTTTCTTTGCTGCAACGCTCTTCATCGTGGTTACCAATGCCTCTCACTTGCATCAGATAAATTGTACATTTCTCGCGATGTTTTTTTTATGAGCAGGTGTTTCCATTTGTTACTCTCTCCCCTGCTCAAGCTCCAAGTACTTCCCCGAGTTTACTATGCCCCTCTCCTCCTGCTTCTATAAACTTCCCCCTTCCGCGACCATGTGTTTCCTCTCATTCTCCTGTTTCCTCAGCACCTTTCTCCATCCCATCTCCTTCTTCAAGACCCCGTTCCTTGCCCTCTTCGAATACTTCTACACACACTATCTCTTTCGCTGCCCAACATTTGTCTGCACCTTCCAAGGCATCTCCTCTTGCTTCCTCACTACCTCCAACATCACCGCCTGTCACGACTTCTGCATTCGCCACCCCCTCATCCTCCTCCGTTGACCACCCCTCTGCTCTCTCACTAAAGTCTATACTCTCACCGATCATTTGGCCACCACAATTCCACCTCCCCAATGCTACCAGGCTTCTTCATCTTCGGTCAAGCCTCACCCATTTGTAAAAGCTGCTAAGGACCCTGGTTGGCGACATGCCGTGCATTCTGAATTTCAATGGCACCTGGATGCTTGTACCATTTCATCCTTCTCTTCGACTCCTCGGCTGTAAGTGGATCTATAAACTCAAACTCAACTCCGATGGTTCTGTCAACCAGCACAAAGCGCGCCTCGTGGCTCAAGGCTATCATCAGACCGCTGGGCTTGATTTCACAGAAACATTCAGTCTCATCGTTAAGGAAACTTCCATTTGTCTTATTCTATCTATTGTCGTTCTGCATCATTGCCACATTCATCAAATTCACGTTGCAACATTGCACATTTGCAACATGAGACTATCTACATGTCTCAACCTCCCTGGTTTTGTCACCCACATTTTCCCTCTCATGTCTGTCTTTTACGCAAATCTCTCTATTGTCTCAAACAGGCACCTTGCACCTGGTTTCAAAAAATTTCTACTTATCTTCTTCACCTTCACTTTTGCAGCTCCCACACTAATTGCTCTTTGTTCTTTAAAATTGCTCCGACCTCTCGCATCTACCTTCTCATTTACATCGATGATTTCTTGGTTATCAGCTCAGATCACGCGGGGTATCCTCTCTCCTCATGTATTTACTTAAAGCTTTTGTCATTCACGATTTAGGACCGGCACGTAATTTTTTAGTTATTCATCTTATTCCGCATACTAGTGGTCTCATTCTCTCTCTGTCTATTTATCTATCTACCATTTTGCATCGTGTAAATATGTTTAGTTGTAATACCACAGTTACACCAGCTCCGACATCTCTTTCTTCTACAGAAAGTTGTGAATCATGTGATGTTACATTATATCGCTAAACTGTATGTGTAGGATCCCTGTAATATCTCATAATAACTACACCGATATCTGTTATGCGGTCAATCGCGCTTGTCAACACATGCATAATCCATCGCTCAACCACTAGAAAGTGGTAAGAGATCTTGTATAATACTTTGAGGGAAATATTTATTTTGGACTTATGTTCTATCTCAATTCTAATCAATCGTTAGGCATTGTAAGACACGCTGACTGGGCAGGTGACAGTCATGATTGTTGCTCAACCAATAGCTTCATGATTCATCTTGGCTCAAATCTCATCTCATGGAATTCTAAGAAACAGGTCACAATGTCCCGATCAAGCACCGAGGCTGATTACAAATCCCTTACAAATGCAATGTCAGAATTGCACTGGATTCGGTCGCTCTTACACGAGCTCCAATTTTCCACAACTGGCTTGCCTACACTTTGGTGCGACAACATCGGGCAACGTATCTCGCATTAGTTTGATATAGAAAGTATTCAAAAACCAAATTTTAAATTTAGTGGACATAGAAAGTATTTGTTTAAGTGAATTTTAAATTAATTTATACTTTTATTGTTTTAAAATATTTATTAATGAAGTATATATAATCTAATAAAATATACTAGCGAAAATTAATTTAAATAACTCTAAAATGGTTATAAAATATTTTCTCAATTAAATTGATTTATTCAAAAAATATACAGTACCTGATTTTTAATTGACTCTAAATAAATACCTTATTTGGTGTTTCAACCCTACCAGTAATTATTAAAGGCAGTGGTGTTAATGGTGAATGGATGTGTTTGACTGTTGTGAACTGTAATGTTCGCAACCACACGGGACGGGACAAAATATGTGGACTCTTCCATTGTTGGTGGCGTCAGAGATGGGCTGGATACAAGCCAATGAGTGGTGAAATATATGAGTAAAATGAGACATATCACACTTAACTCTTTCTCACGTGACCAATGGGGCGAGTGGTGCTTTCTATTCATGAGTATTGATATGAAGGTCAATATCTAGATCCATATCTCTTGGAATGCATGAACAGATTAAATTTAAATTTTGAATGAGCAAATTACTCTATTAATCATAATTAGGAATAAATCCTAAGATTTTCTTACTATATGGATTGGGGGGATATTTATCTAACCAAAATAATGGATGAATAAAGGAGTTAAAGATGGAACTATCGTCAAAATGTAAGCATGAAACTACTTCTAGATCACTATCTATAGGCATTTAAAGTTGGACAAATCTGACAAATCTGATTATTTGTCTCCTAGGTGATCCATATAGTGGGTTACCAACATGGCAATAAATGTTAGGAATTACAGAAAAGTCCACAGGTTCCTTAAAATATAAAATAAAATTTAATATTATATAATATGAGTTAGAAAATTACTTTATTTATCCATTTAATTTTAAAATTCAATAATATATCCGAAAATTTTCAAATAACCATAAAACGTAGAAACTAATAACCCCTATTAATATTCAATTATTTAAATACATTTTTAACTTATAAAAATATTTTATTTATGAAATTAATTTTATGATTTTTTTTAAAATATTATAAAGTTGAGAAAAATCTTATCCCCATTCTTAAAATTTTAATATGGATTCATGCTGTTTTAAGTGAAAATAAACACAAAATAGAGGAAAGTAATATTAAAATTAGCATATTATTTGTGATTATCAGACATCAACTAGATGAGGGCTTTGGGGGGTTGAGGTGAGGGAGGTTAGGCATCTTATTTATGTGGAAGATTTAAGAATATTTGAGAAATTCGACGTTCGCCACTTTTATTTCTTGATATCCTTGTTACACCTTCTTTTTTAGTATTTAGTTTTGGGGCATTCACACAAACTTAATAAGGTTTTCTCATCACATGGGACTGGATACCTCTAAATAGCATTTATTACTAGCATAATAAATATAAAAAGATTATTCCACCATAATCTCAATCTCCTTCAGTAGATAAGTAGATTGTATCTCATATACAACTAAACTGGAGTAATTAAAATGCAAATAACTTATTCCAGTCTTTTTTAGTCATGCCTTAGCCATTTGAACTTCCAGTGTGTGCATAAAACATAAATAAATAGATATATGTGCATCATTGAAATGATGGACTTTTATAATGGTGGATTTAAATTTTCATTTAATCATACAATTTAATACAGATATATAAGCCGCAATCACTCTTTTAATTTGGAATTTGCACGATTAAAAATTTGACATTCACTACATAAGGCATAACATGTAAATCTAGTAATTACATTTCCTCCACTTATATATCATCAAAATTAGTAAAAGATATTTTGGATATATTAAATTAACTTTGTTTAAATATTTTAAATATTTAGTATTATTAAACTATATTTCAGCTGTTATAATATAATGTAGCACCGAAGACCAGTCTCAGCTAACGCGTGGAGTGTGGGCAGAATGAGAGCCGGCCTTCACATTATCTTTGTCATGCGCTTATTACCTCTTTTCAGTTGTGTGTCGGGCCTATGTATTGTATTGGGACCCATGTGCTCGTGTAGTCGGACCAATGTGTTTGGGTCATACTCGTCCCCTATGTACATGGGCCCCTTTTGACCAATTATGTAAGCCTTTTCATTGATTTTCTAAGGGGGAAGGCCATACTCATCCCCTATGTAAGAAGGAGGGGGTAACCTCATCAGATAGAAGGATTGTTTGTTTTATTTTTTATTTTTTTTTCATGTATTTACAAGATTTCCATATTTAATATGGCATTCTTTAGAAAACCCTAACGACGCCACAGTCGTTGCCAATGCCATCCTGCCATTGCCAACAGAGAAGCCAACTTTGCACCACTAGATGCCTACTCGTGCAGCCCAGCTGCCTGCATGTGCCACACACCTGTGGCCCCGACTGCCCAGCCACCCGATTGTCCACCTGCCTGCCCTACGGCTGCCTACCTGTACCCCCCTGCCACCTACCTGCCCCGCGACCAATTGTTGTGCCGCCTAGTTACTCACCCTACTACTCCATCGCCACACCTTGCTGCAAGGTTGCAACTAGTCTGGTATGCACACACCTTGTTTTACAAGTTCATTATTTCTTTCAATACCTCCCGAGCACAAGTAGGGTAGGTGGAGGTACAATTAACTTTCCTAGATAGAATTTCTATTAATATGTCCTTAGTTGAAATCATCGACGTTGTGCACGCAAGCGACAATAGGCTCCCAATGACTACTATTGGATGACGATGCGGATTTGCGTCTAAAAGACACTGGCAACCAATAAGTCACGATAGGAGAGCCCTGGATATGCCAATTGGCTCCCAATGACCGGGACGTTGTCATTTCCCCTGCACAATTGACGTTGGAATAGTTTTTTGATCCCGACTTGTTGTTCCTTATCAATCATGCTACATGTTCTTGGCACTATACAAAGTCTCGTCTTGTAGCATTGTACAGAGTATTATACTTCAAAATTCATATCTTTTAATTTTTTAAGGCATTTCATGTGAAAATTTGTACATTGGTTCCTAAGACCAAAAGTGGATGATTTGACCAAAAATAGCTTGTCTAAAAGAATCCTTTATTTCACTTTGAAAATATAGGTTTCTACGTATTCTTCTCTTTCATTTTCTTCCTTGTTCAGTCACATAAGACTTTTAATAAATAAACTCAAGAAATATGGCCAAGTTCAAATGCTGAGAACATCGGAAAATAATTGTAGCATGTATCTGAATAAATATAAACAGGAACTTGAAGTAGTGAATCATGAAGTAAATTAGTGCACAAGATGCATGTTAGCGATACTCAAAATAGAACTGGCCATCCCTAATGTATCTTTGGTGTCTCTGGTCTAAGGCATTGTACATTGATGTATGATCCACAAGGTATTATGTTCATGGCACATATTTTCAACATTATCATCCATGCAGGAATAAAATTTCTGTGACAATTAAATTTCTCCTTAGACTGTAGACTAAGGTGATACTAAATATATATGCATTGCATATCATTTATCGGGTATTTACATACCTGTTATCCAGAGAAATCGGAAATGTGTATGACAATGATAACGGTTTAAGGGTGGAAAACTGGTAAAGATAATCATTACAATACCAGAAGCTGGATTATGATAACCATTATGATGTGATGTGGAGTCTGATAATCAACATCATTAGGCCTTTCTCTCCCTCATCTCTCTCACGCTTCCCTCTATCTCACTCACTATCCCTCCCTTTCTCTCTATATATATATTGCTAGCTCTTCTGTCCTATCTACCTCTTTCTCGATCTCTATGTTTGTCTCTCTGACTCTCTCTCAGTCTTTTTCACTTGCCCTCCTCTCTCTCTCTCCCTCCCTCTCTCTCTTTCTTGTGCTCTGTTGCAGACTCTCTATCTCTCTCCCTTTGTCACTCTGACTCTCTCTATCTCTTTCTTAATCTGTCTCTCACACTCACCCTCCTCTCTCTTGCTCAACTTAGTAGTGAAAATGAATATTCCAAGTTTCTCATCGTCCAATAATTTAAGTAATTTTTCTCAGGTGAACTACTCAATATCCTTCCCCCACTTAGATATATTCAACACACCATTGATCTAATCCCAATCTTGACCCTCCCAAATTTACCCCATTGTTGACCGAGTCCTTTTCAACATAAAGAGTTATGATGACAAGTTCAAAAACTTACCCTCAGGGGCTTTACACGTGAAAGTTTGAGTCTTTGTGCTTTCCCAACATTACTCGTCCCCAAAAAAGATTGTACTTGCAGAATGTGTTTCTATAATAGAGCCAAAAAGAAGATCAGTCTCAAATATAGATCTCCCATTGCTCGACCTGAAGATATGACTATATGCTATGTGGTGCTCGATTATTTTATAAAATTATTTGAGAAGTGATTCTCACAATATAATGATCCATGCGGAAGATGAATTGAAAATGGCTTTTAAAACTAAGGATGTTAATTATGAGTAGTTAGTTATGCCATTAGGCTTGTGAAATGCATGTAATAAATTAATGAGGATATCTAGGAAAAAATATGTGTTCGCCTACTTTGATGGTATCTTAATTTATAGTAAGGATATAGAGGGACATGATTCTCAATTGAGGATGGTATGTCACACATTAAAATCACATGCGTTCAATGATAATCTTAAGAAGTGTTCATTTTATCAGCTTCCAGTCACTTTCTTAGTATTCAGTTTCTTCTCAAGAGTCCAATTATGGCTCCAATTACAAGTTATTTTGTAAAGGAAGCTTTATCCGGGGATAGGATGCGTGAAGATATTTAGAAGCCATCAAAATCAACATGGCCCAAACTCCTATCCTTAAATTACCTGATCTTTCTAAAGTTTTTGAAATTGCACGTGGTGCATCTAGAATTGGTATTGGTGGTGTTTTGAGTCAAAGGATCATCCTATTGCCTTCCATAGTGACAAATTAAATAATGCTAAACTTAAGTATTCCACTTATGAAAAGGAAATCAATACATTCAAAGTCCTTAAATAGTGGTGTGTCTATATTTGTTCACAATAATTTTTCTTATACTCTGACAAGAAAGCTTTTAAATATTTGAATTCCCAAAATAAATTGGCTAGAACCAATCTTAAATGTTTGTAATCAGACACAAGCCGGTGGTAGAAAACAAGGTTGTGGATCCCAAAGTAGGGATGTCCAAGTATTATCCGTCCTTACAAATCAAGTTGTTGGTTTTCAAAGTCCTAATGATGGAACAGGAGTTCCCACTCCATCAAGGATGATGCCAAATCCCATATGATCGCCGGCGGCAGCCACCAGCTTGAGTCCTGCTAGAACGCCACACCAAGAGGAAGGCAAAAGTACTTTTGTGATTTCAATTTTTAGGCCATATCTCCGTGCACTGCCCTTCCTTTTCCTCGTCAAACCATTGTTTAATATGTATTTTATTTTTGTTGTTTTAAGAGGGGATCCTATACTTATGGGTCCCCTCTAATGGACCCTTTGTTTGGGCCCATCACCATCCCTATTCATGGGATGGACGGGTGCCCTAGTTTTTTTAATTCTAGTTGAATTTTTGGAAAAGGGATCTTTCACGATCACGAAAGAAAGAAGAGTAAGATGAAGGAGGAGAAGAAGAAAAAAAAGGAGAAAGAGAGCGGCCCCACCATCTTCTGCACCGTGCTGAATTGCCACCAGTGCCATCGCCGTGTGAACCTGCGTGCCACCCTGTCACCGCTAGCAGTGCAGCCTTCACCACCAAATGCCACCACGAACACCAATGCCACGTCGCCATTGCTGTGCAGACTCGGCGCCAGCGCCATCGCTGCGCCGCCACAACGCACCGCCCACACCGTCCCTTGAGGCAACGCCACCATCACCGGGTGCTGCGGTCAGGGCCGCCGCCCACACCGCTTCATGCACAGCCGCCATGCCAATTTGCCTCCCGCACCATTGCCGCGCAAAACTGTGTGCCACCATGCCACCGCCAGCATGCAGCTGCCACCGTCAGACGCCGCCACCGTGCCGCCGCCTATGCCCCCATCACGCTGCCACCCGTGTCGCCGCTTAGCCACCATTGAGCCCCCATCGTACCGACATCGCGCCATCACCTGCGTCGCATCTTGCGTGGCTGCCATGCTGCCTCGCCGCTTGTGCCATCGCCATGCCACCCCACGTGCCGCACATGCTGCCACTGGTGCCCCTGGTTGTATCGCCGCCGTGCCGCCACAGCACGGCAAGGTATTGTAAATAATAAACTCCCAGCCGGATAAAAAGAACTCTGCGCTCACTCACTCGCGTCATCATCTTCATTTTCACGCTCTTAAAGTCATGTTTGAAGATTAATCTGAACACTCGCTCACTCGCATCTTCATCCTCATACACAGGCTCTGTCAGTCGTGTATGAATCTTAATACTCACACTCGATCAGTCGCATCTGAATCCTCATATGAACCCCTTCCGTGCCTCATCCCTTAATAAAATATTTCATTTCTTGAAAGAGTTTCGTTAGCTCAACATCAGTTATCATTCTTCACTTAACACTTCGCGTGACCCTGATTAAGAATTTCAAAATAAGATTAACAACAATAACGATAAAATAGTTTTTAGACTAGTAAGTTTACGTAGTTGTAATTAATTTTTTAATAGCTGACTGAACATCAAGGTGACAGGATTCGAACCTATGGCCCTTTGTACCCAAAACAGATGGGCTGACCAGCCTGCGCTACACCTCGTCTCGCCCTGCAAACGGAGGCTGAAAAGCCGGAGCACCTTTGTAGGCGCTCAGTATGAAGCTGGGACGTGAGAAGTTATCCTTATGTTTTCTTCTTCATGACCCGCTCCTCTCCTCTCCTAAAGCCGCCCTTCCATTCATTTTCATTTAAAAACAACTAGGCTCGCTCTCGCCTGCATTTTCTGCTTAGAAGTGGATTCGAACCACTGACACAAGGATTTTTAGTCCTTTACTCTAACCAGCTGAGCTACCTGAACCACTTTCTTAAAGTAAATTTTCTCCATACATAAAAAACTCCCTAACCACAGTGGAGGAGCTTTATCAAGAACCGAGAGCCGGCCAGCCCAGGTTGCAAAGGTTCAAAGAAAGTCACCTCCATGTCACTGCCTATGCCGTCGTTCGTGACGTCATCACCACTGTTGCTACGTAGACCGCGTCGCCGCTTGTGACGCCATCGTCGCTGCTCAGGCCACCCATTCGTAGTCGCCTGCACTGTTACCAAGCCGTCTCAATCGCCCATCACCGCTGCCACTATCGCCGCTCCTCTGCCTTGCCTCCTCTGCTCCTCAGGCATTACTCTTGAGCCGTATCATGCGGCCAGTAGAGTGATGACGTGCCCTTTTCTGGCACAGCTCCACCGACCTTGCTCGCCTGTTCCCGCATCGACAAGTACCACAACTCCAAGATGACGTCACCATAGAGGCACCTCACTCACCTCGAATGCTCATTAATTTATATTTTGTCATTTATTTTTTGATTCCACTCCACTGTTCTCCGCTTAGAATAGGTGAGAGTATAAACAGACAAGAGAGCATCTACCGAGCGTCTTCCCCAGGCACGGATCGATCCTTTCCATTACGTGAGACCACCCACAGATTCAGTCCATTTGGCACGGTAGGTACCGTCGTAGCTCCGACGAGGGTGAGGAGGTCCCCGCCAGCGTAATCGATCGCCTACCCCGTAGCCGGATCTTGGCGAACCCCACGAGTCGGGACCTGCATATATGCCCACCAAGGAGTCTTCACATCACGTAGTAACATTTTTGTAGATCCATACCCGACTAGGTGAGGCCTGACATCAACCCGATATCCAAGCATCGTCTTGGTACCCGTCTGAATGACGTTTCTGACAATGTCCAGTATCACCTTGGTATCAGAGCATCGTCTTATAGCCGATCGGATGACGTCCCCGACGATGTCCGCCATCCATTTAACAACTCTATAAAGAATTTCATGAATTTTCTCAATTATATGCTCAAGTCCTCGACAGCCCATTAGCAACCTACCCAGATAATCATCTTATTGATGGTTATCTTTTAAAACTTAACAAGTTGTGTATCCCAAAAACATCCATGCGAGATTTCATGATTTGGGAAATACGTCAGGGAGGCATTTGTATATTTTTTTCCAAACATAAGACCATAAGTGTAGAATGATTATATTGGCATTGTTTAAGTGCCATGTTTCTAATATCATATCTCAATGTCTTACTTGTGTTTTCGGTAAAGCTGTAAACAAAACAATGGGTTCTATATACGCCTCTCCTGTTCCATCAAAAACTATGGTATTCAAATGGATTTTTAGGAATCCCTAAAACTCAGAAGAATCTAATTTGATTCTATTTTTGGTATAGTCCATTGCTTCTCAGACGCAATTCACACTACTAATATTTTATTTGATGACATTGTCTGGGTCCTTGGTTTTCTATAACTGTTGCTTCTAATCTTGATGCTAAATTCATGAATTAGTTTTTGAAACATTGTGGCACCACAGGGATAATAAATTAAAGTTTACATCTGCTTCTCACCTTGAATCCAATGGTCAGACTGAAGTTTTTAATTAGAGTCTTGGAAATCTTCTTCATTCTCTTCTTCATGAACATCATGGTACTTGGGATTCACTACTTCCTCAAGTTCACATTGCATAAAATAGTTTTGAAAATCGATCCATCCTTTTGGAATTGCCAATCGTTTTAATGCTCATAAACCAATAAATTGGCATCTGAATAGCATGTCTGATCAAACATGTTTGATGTTGAATCATTTATCCAACGTATTCATGCATTTCACATGTGCTTCTAAAGGGGAAGTGATATACCTTGAAGGCAATAGATTCGTCAGCGCCAGCATCATGGTCATAAACTTGTGTGACCTGATTATCTCTCTCCCTCTATCACTCTCTCTTTCTCCCGTGAATTTTCTTTTGTCCTCTCTCTCTCTCGTTCTTTTTCTCTCTCTTCTCACTCAACCTCTTTCTTTGACTCTTCTCATCCCTTTCACGTTCTTTTCTCTCTCTCGTAATTCAGCCACTTTCTTTGACTTTTCTCCTCTCTCTTTCTCATTTTATTTTTCTCTCTCCTTCACAGCCACTTCGATTTTTCTTCGCATCTTATTCTTTTTCTTTCTACTATCTTTCATCCTCTTAACTGCCCACAATCATTGAATGTTCTACTGCACTCTTCCCTCACTAAATTTCTTTCTTTCTCTCTTCTTTATAACTTCTAAAGTTGAATTTTGTCACAGCCTATCTCCCTTACCTTTCTCCCATGATTTGTTTCCAGGTAAAATACCAATCCCTCCTTTTCTCTCTACCACTTTCTCTTCAACCGTCCACGGCTTATTTGCTCCATCAACTTAATCCCCTTCTACAAGAGTAAGTCCATTTGGATAAACCTCAAGGAATATTTTTTGAAAATCATTTGGTATTAATTTAACAGTTTCATTAATAGTGCAATTGTATCCCGCATCAAGTTGTACCAGAGCCCAAAGGTCGTGTTTGCTTAAAAAAAAAGTATTTACATTGTTGCTTCTGTAGTTTAAATCTCTCTCTCACTCTTTTTCTCTCTCTCTATTTATCTCTCTCTCTCCTGCTCATTTGTCTGTTTGTGATTTTCGCTCATTCTTCCACTCTGTCCCATGCTTGGGATAGAGAGACATATAGTAGTATGCAAAATATTATTATATTTTCATATCTGATACTTATCTGAAGTATCGGATATGGATACATAAAAATCTTGAAAATGCAGATACATTTTCAGATAACGGACAAAATTATGGATAAGGTGTATAAGGTTGTTGGTATTCAAATTGGATGCCAATATGGGATAAGAGAACTTTTGTTAACAAACAAATGCAAAAAACAACTGTTTCCGACATCCTTAACTGATATCCCTTTTGTACTTGTTATCCGAACTGTATCATCCTTGTAGAGATAATAAAGACACATTGTGGATGGAGAATTGTGTTTTAAATCGCTAACATGAAAATTGTGTGTTTAGTCACATAATTATACGTTGTGCTTAATCCATGCATTTAATTATGTCCTTTTCATGTTTGATTTTTCTCAAGGTCAAAATATTTTAAATTAACCATATTTATTTAGTTTATCTCTTTCCTGAATTAAGTGGATGAATAGGCAAAGAGAAGAATAAGAAGGAAAACACTAAAAGAATTGAAAACAAGTTTCAAAGTTGACATAGTTTGACTCTTCATATCAAACTATTGATTCCTCTAAATTATCTTATTTCAAATGCCATTTGTTCAAAGAAGATCAAACTTAGAAACAAAAGATGAATTTTCATTTAAAAGATATATTAAATTAATTATTCTATTTCCCATTTATGGAGTCTATATGGTTTTTTAGGAACTAAAAAGGCTAAAAAAAGAAACTTATTAGTGTTGGCCCATAATTTCAGCTGAAGTGGTTGTATTGACAATTTATGGCATACAACACATGCCCATTCATAGAGCTATGTGACAGGTTTCTTGTAGATGGACTGTCATGGTCTTACTCATAGTGATTATTTCAACCTAATAATTATTACACCTACTATACCCCTCGAGAAAGATCAACGTTTCCATATAGGATTAATATTTTGAAGTTCTATGTAGGTACATGATGAAGAAGGTTAGACGTCTTATAAATCTATAAACATCAGGTTTGGTCAAAGAGGCATCCGTTGTGAACCCACGATGTCCGAAAGAAGTGACAAAATCAAAGGAACATGGAATCATCTTGATACCGGATGTCTTTGGGACGTCGTCCGGTCGACACCGAATATGATGGTTCGGTGCCAATGAATGATAATAGTATGGGACGTCGACGATGGTGTTGTCCGACAGAACTCCTAAATGGAAATAAGCTACAATGCAATGCAAGATGTGACAAATTTGGTACGTGCAAGTGCGGACTACCTAGGAGTACCAACTCCTGGGACCGGCGGAGTCACCCGGTGGTGGAAGGGTAGACAACTCGAGCCTCATCCGAAGGGACGAAGACGAGTACAGTGCCGAATGGAGTATCTCCGCCGAGATGCCCACACGTGACGGGCAAGCCAGACCAGTGATAATCTCAGTTTTAGGGTTAAAATTCGTCGTTGGTGATTGAGATTATTCAATAAAATATATTTGACCGTACTTGAAAATACTTAGTTAGTGATGAGTACGGATCGTCTCCATAGGGAACAACGATTAAGGAATTACTTTCTTAAACTAGTGATGATCAATGAGCGATCAACAAAAACACAATTTAAGGATATGAGCGAGTGATATCGATTAAGTACTTAATTTATATGTAAAGTTAACTAAAATAAAAGAGTAAGTGATTGTGACGGACACGATAATGAACAATGGTATGAATGAGGATAGTGGTTGGATATGGAATGGCACGATGACAAGGATGGAGAGATGGGAGAATGGGAATAAATGAAAAAGTGATAATAAAAACTTGAACTATGATAACGATGATGTTGGGAGATAAACAACGTAAGGCGAAGACACTTACCTTAGATCCTTACGTTCCGCCAGGATCACGGCGATTTGCGAGTGCCGGTAAGCTCCCCCTCTTCTCTTTTGTCTCTTCCCACGCACCCAAGACACCAAGAACACTCTTGATGGATCTCAAAACTCACTCTCTTTCAATCAGCCCACAAAAGTGGGAAGCAAGTTCAAGATGATTTTTACAATGATCCAGGCCTCTATTTATAGATTAGGGTATGGATAGAAAGAGGAGGGGGAGATCAAAAGTTATGGCTGTTGGAAGTTAAGAAGTCAAAGCACTTGGTATTCTGTGGCTTTTCGTATTCCATGGCTTTTCATATTCCGTGGCTTTTCGTATTCTGTGGCTTTTCCTATTCCATGGCTTTTCGTATTCGGTGGCTTTTCATATTCCGTGGCTTTTTGTATTCTGTGGCTTTTCGTATTCCATGGCTTTTCGTATTTCCTGCTACATGTACATGAAAAAATGACAAAAAGCAAAGAAAAACTCTCTTTCTCGATGCTGACGTGGCAACGCATCGGTGCGCCACGTCACCCTATGCCACGAAAAAACCAAAATACTTAAAATTTCATATTAAATCAAATAAAATCCCAAAAATACGTATAAATATATATTTTGACTCAGAAAAATCATATCTTTCCAAATTTAATATCTAAAAATTCCAAAAAAATCATATTCTGTCTCAAAATTTATATTCTTTTAGAATATACTATTAGAAAATTCCTAAAAAATACAGAAAATTCAGAAATTTGTTCTAAAAATAGATTTAATCATTTTAAGCTTGATAACATGCAAATATGAGTAATTTAATGCATAAAGACACATAAATATAATACTATAAGGCACTAGAAATGCATGTTATCAACCAGTACCAAGGAAAGGCACTCAAGATTTCGTAGTTCACTATCGACCTATCCCTCTCACCTAAATCAAACCCGAGCCGGGTGGAGGCAATCAGAGAATATACTGTAGAAAATAAGATACAGTCGGGCAGGGAAAAGACGTACCTCGTCGAGGTCCACAGGTCCGAGTCCTTCTGCATTTATGCGTCCAGGCGATCATAGGGTGAAGGCGGCGAAGAGAGCTACCGGGGAAGGTACCGGCGAGGTGTGCCATCCTTGGCTGGAGAAAATGATCAAGGGATGGCTAAGGAGGGAGAGGCGCCAAGGCAGTGTGTCAACACCGAATTGATTCACATAGCAATTCAGCAGAATCAACAACTCTTAGCGGGAGTGATGGTGGACTGCACGAGAATTGCCTCACGGTCTGCCATCGATCCAGCGCGCGGGGAGGGCCGAAGCCTCTGTGCTGCGGACTCTGGCAGGTCGTCCGGTTCCCGACCCTGACATTTAGTTCCGAAGAGGGGGGGGGCACCCACGTCAAGATGCGCATTCTCACTAGGATCTTGGTCAAGGGGAAAGAGGAGATGCGCGAGTGGGAAATCTGGCAGTCGTTCTCGATCAAACAAGTCGCACTAGGAGCCGTTGACATCTCGAGCACAGATGGGCCACCGCAACTTAATGATTTTGTCATTGAAATAGGATGGCGACGTTAGTTGCAGCCTTTGCACGGCAAAAGGAGAAGATTGCCTTCAGGTAAGGGAGATCCAGGGAAGTGACATCCCTCCCCTTCTCTGCCAAGTGTTCCCTCTCACCATTCGAGTTCTTCCTCAGCCTTTTCCTCCTCCTTCCTTCAGAACTTTCTCAACAAAGCAGTTCTTCTGAAAACAAACAAGTCCATCTATGCTAGGGAGCCATCCGTTCCTTTTATAGGGGGGAAGGGCATGAATGGGCCCCCTTAGCAGTGTCATAAGAGGGGAAATAAGAGGGACTAAAGCCCATTAAGGGAGGGGGAGGTCATTATAGAGTGGACTCCCCCCTCACCACAACTCAAAAGAGAAAAGAAGAATAAAGAGAGAAAACAAAGGAAGGAAAACATGAATTCGAAATGATACGGATGAAAACAATGGTAACGACTACGATACACTCTCTACCCAGAGTACCTGAATGTGGGCATTTGGGCGGTCGCTTTGGCTTGCCAAGAGGGCTGAACACGAGCCGACAGTGATGTCATTGACGTTGGCAGCATCTTCGAAGACGTTCCTTGGGGCTCGGACTGCTTTGCGCCATCACATTTTGAATGCCTAATTTTACTTGAAGTAATGGATGGCCAAATCTCTTCCACTCTCTTCTAGTGCCTTCTTGGGCACCTTCCTAAGAAAAGAAAAAAGTTATAATCCCATATTTTTCTTCACCGAATGCCCACGAAAAGCAATGAATCATATTTTTTTATCAATTCCTATATCCAATGATCCCCTCATGACCTCTTAATGTTATTCATAGAATCAATGGTGGAAATGTAATTTTTATAAGAGTTAACACATTTAGGAAGATGCTGGGATGATGTCCTTGGCCATAGTAGTGGAATACGATGTCCTTGACCATTTGGGAAGATGATGGGATGTAGTCCTTGGCCTTGGCCATTACAAGTAATCATCAAAAACACTAAGAAGGGGGTTAAACTATTATTTTGAGAATATCATTCCGTATACTTTTCTAAGCTTAATTTTATATTCTTTGACAAAGTGTGTACCAACATACTATTCTCACTACTTATCCGACTTTGACCCTGCTTTCGAAACCAACCTACTTGGTTTTATAATCCAATGAGTCGATGACTTCCAATTAACAGTACCTAGGAAGCACACAAACAAAAACTAAGGCCAAGAGAGCCAAAAAATAGTCCATAAAGGCCCAAGCTCAGAGGTAACCTGCACAGGCACGTGTAGGAGATGTCATTTTATTTTATTTTATTTTTCACTCTATTATCAATTTTATAAAGCTCTCATTTTGGTAACATCTTCCAATATCGGATTATAAATTATTTTTTTCTTTCAGCTCCCCACCAGGCCAGACCAGCAAGTAATGAGATGAATAGTGGCCCTACAAGTTGTGATATTAGAACAAATTGGAAGAAATCTTGATTGGGCTTCAAGCCAATTCAGCCTGAAGCCCGTGTCAGAACAAGCTTCTATATGTACTCTGATATAATATCAGCTGCCGACTCTTTTTCAAGAAGATCAGACTATGATCTTTATTTTTAAAATTATTTTATTCTGTTATTCTCCAGCCCTCTGATTGGCCTCATGGCTAAAGAGGACAATCAGGCCCTTTGATAGACTGATCACAAAGGAGAAAAGGCTGATATGGCTGATGATGGGGCAGCTGACATGGCTTGTGGGAGCTTCGTAGCTAAAAGGAATTCATGGCTGCAACTTAATCATAGTCGTTAGACTCACTCTGAAGAATACCAGATGGCCACGGATGGATTCATTCCTTGCGGTTCGTGGTTGGAAGTCCAATTCTGCTCGGAGTGGGACCATGGGCCACCCAACGGCCCTCGGAAGACCCCCAAGGAAAGACCAAGCAATCCACGGCCATAAGAGGCCTTCATTGGTATTTAAAGAGGTGTGACCACCCCCAATGTCATTATATTTTGATGGAGGCTGAAACGGCGACACAAGACAGTTCTGGAAGCTTGTCAAGCCATGCCGATTCGGGGACAGCTACAGGGCAGCAGGTCAAGCTCAGGAAGGTACCCGAGAAGGCAGTAGAAGAGAGTGGATAAGATTCAAGCCAAACTCAGGAGGCGGTGAATGGCGCCCATCCTCAGCCACCCAAATCAGGCCATCACCAGTGATAATTTGAACATCCTTGGGTAAATATTTTGCTTAGATGAATGACTCCATGATAAATTTTAGTAAAAACAGATGATGCCGTCTCATTTTCTTAACTCAACCTCTTCGAGGCATTACATCAAGCACATTCATTGAATTGGGCATTTTATATTATTTTCGTCATTTTTATCCCAAATTATACCGCATAAAAATATATATTAAATATTCGATTTATATAAGCCTTACTCTATTATTATAATCTGCTTATCAATCATATAATATTATAAATATTTTCTCTTAATTAATTTTATTAATTAACTATGTTTTTTATTATGTACCTTCTATATCTAGTTAAATAAACTCTTACAAATTAGATAATCATATAGTCTACCTATCTCTCTGAATCTTAAACTCTTAGCATATATAAATGTTTCTCTATCTCATTGATCTATATCTTAACATATAATCCCTTCTTCATCCTATATATCGTAACTTTGTTCCCTTTCTTCTTCACTCGTCTTCTTCTTACATCTTATGAACAAAAATATTCCCATTAATTAACTTCTTACATCTTATTGAAGTAAAATCTTCTTCATTATTTAACTAAATCCTAATATCCATCATTATTATATGTACGTCCTATCTTATAAAAAACTTACTATTAATTAAATAAATAACATACTTTTCTTCTATCAAGAGTAGTGTACTATTATTCCCTCTATCGTACTAATTTTATATACCTCTTCCACTACCTAAATTAACATCATCCTTAATTATAATACCATTAGTTCACTTTAATATCTTCATTATTTATTATCTCTAATATGTATAAGAAGACAAAAGACATCATATGTTAGAGCTGCACCTTCACCATCATACAAATTCTTTGACCATTCTTGGATGACTCATTGCACAGGATGATCAGCACCAAGTTGTGTGGTGTACCACCAAGCTTCGTTCAACTTGTTACAGTCAAGCCATCACCATGATTTAAACTTGTCACAGCACATGAACCAAGCTTTGATGTCTTTTGTCTCTGAAGGTATTCAGCATTTCAACTTTTGACTTCTCCCAAAGATACCTGATGACTCATGCTCCATTAACTGTTAAATAATATGATGTTGCATGTGAGCAGTGACTTTCAGCTTATTGCATTCTTTTTTATGAACATGTCTGAATTGACATCAGAGACATTGTTACTCAAGCCTGATGATCACGTCCCTTGCATGGGTTTTGTTGCATTTTCTGCCACAAATCTCACACTTTAATGATATCTTTAATGTTTGTCCAATACATAAGCATGAGAGATTTATGCAGTCCTTTACATGGCTGTAATCGTCATCTGTCACCCACTAATGAGGGTCTTCATCCATAATATCCTTCTGCATGTGTCATTGGCATCACAATGAATAGGATAATAATTCAAATCTTAACATAAATTATTCATAGTGATAACATGCAAATAGAAGTTAAATAAATACTAATCTCATCACATTTTGTGGGCTTTTAATGCATAAAACGTTTATGTTTAGAGTATGTTATCATGATTTTAGGCTAAAATAATAAATTTCTTGAATTTCAAGTTAAACAATACCTTGAATCAATATTTAGGTCAATTTACACGTCTAAATGATTTAAAATGATGATTATAACAATTTAAATGATTGGAATTTACCTAGTTCTATAAATAAAAATAAGCTGAAAATTAAAGTCTTTTCGAAATAAATAAAATAGTTTCTTTAATGCATTTAGAAATTATTTTTACAATTTATTTCATGTCTTCTTTCAATAAAAAAAATTAAAAGAACTTTTTTAAAAATTAAAACTGGCCCTTAGTGGGCCGGTTTAAGTGCTAGGCTCTAAGAGCCAATCGCGTCACGTTGTACGCTCAGCGTAAAATGCAAAAAAGAAAATAAAAATAACAGAATCGGAAGAACAAGTTCTTCCGATTCTGCAGCAATAAAAAGCGAAAAAGGAAGATTATTCCGGCATTCTTGATTTGTTAAGCTCAAGGAAGGAAGCCCTAGCCTCCTTGAAGACTCAAGAATCAACCTGGAGTGAATTAGATCTCAATTTGGACTGAAATTTCGCAGATCCGTCGCCGCATTCTTCCCACCAATTCAAGCAAAAATCGGGGAAATCGGGGTCTTCGTTGCGCGGAATTTGTTCAAACCGAGTCAAAATCTTTCCTGGTACCTCTAGGTAAATTTTGTTTGATTTTTTCACCTTAGTTCGTACTTTATTTTCCAAACTTGCATTCAGTTTATGGTCGCCGTTGTTTTCTTTCATTTTCGATTTTAATCGTCTTAATTCATAGATTTTAGTTTGTTTCTCAATCAGTTCGCATTGATCGATTATGAATTTCTTATTTAGAATCGTAAGTGTTGCTTAAATCACACAAAAAAGTCCGTCTATCATAGTTCTGAAATAAGCAAATCGTGAGTCATCTTCATGATTTGCTCTTTTAGGACATCTTTACAATATTGAATTAATTCGGATAAAATAAAAATGCAATAAAAATTGCTCAAAAAATCCCATAAAAATTAATTCCTTTATTCTTTAAAAATAGTGAAATGTCTTCTGATAAAAATAGTGAAACAAATTAAAGCCATATACCAAAATAGAGTTAACTCAATTTTAAAAATCAATTTCAAATCTATTAAAAAGAAATTTACAATATATATATATACATGTATATAATTCAAAATGACTAAAGAATTTAGATCAAATATAAAGATAAACTTAAGTGGTTTTATATCTCTGTTACTTAATAACAGAGAATCATTAAAATCACTTAAGTTCAAAAGGATAAAATGTTAGTTAAAATTTACAAGTATTAGCATTTAAATAAGAAATTAAAACATCATTTCATTTAGGTTTCAAATTCAAAACCCTAATTAGAAAGAAAATTGAATGTTTCCTATCGCCTCCCTAGGGTTCGACCCCTTACTCAAGCATTAAGGGACAAATAAATTTTAGTGATTAAGTTTGAAAAATCCCTAAATAAAGACATATATACATGCAATTTCGAGCTCATCATTTGGCGCCGTTGCCGGGGAACAATTCACACGGCACTTGAAGGGGAAACTTAAACTACCCGATATTATGATGCATCAAGACAAGTTTGGATTTGTCTCACCCTTGAGATCTCAGTTATTGCTAAGGGACTCGCAATAGGTAAAGTGGGGGGTTATGATAACATTCAAATATGAGCTAAATAAATGCTAATTGCCTAACATTTATTGGGTTTTAATGCTCTAAAACACTAATTTTTAATGCATGTTATCATGACTTTATCTTAAAATAAGAATTTCCTTAAATTTCAAGTTTAATAATACATATAATAAATAATTAGGTCAATTTACACATTTTAATGGTTTTAAAATGATGATTAGGACAATTTAAATGAATTTCATTGACCTATTTCTATGAATAAAAATAAGCTAAAAAATGAAAGGTCATTTTGAAATGAATAAATTAGTTTGTTTTGCATTTAGAAATAATTTTTCCAATTTATTTTAAGAATTTCTTTTAATAAAAACTTTTTTTATTAAAACCGGCCCTTAGTGGGCCGGTTTGAGCGCTAATAGTTTTCTTTAAAAAGTGCAGCGCGTACGAAAAGACACGCCGCACGCAATTCCGTGCGTGTCGCGCACAGAAGGGAGACACACGAAGGCACTAAGAGCCAATCACGTCGCGTTGTATGCTCAGCGTACAACGCAAAAAAGATCATCATGCTAACGGAATTGGAAGAGCTGTTCTTCCGATTCTGCGGCGATAAAAGGCCGAAAAACAAATTTTCTGGGGTTATTCTTGATTGTTCAAGCTGAAGGAAGGATCGCCTAGCCTCCCTCAAGACTCAAGAATCGCTAGGAGCGATTTGGAGACAGATTGGAGCAGAATTCCGGAGATCCGGCGCCGGCATTCTTCATCGAGTTCCAACTAAAATCCGGGAAAACCTTGGCGTCCGTTGCTCCGGATTGGCTCACATTGACTCCCACATAGCTTCTAGTACATCTAGGTTATCCGTCGTTGATTTTTTTCATCGTATTTCATAGTTAATTTTCTCAATTTTGCATTTTCGTTCATGTTCGCCGTTCGTTTTTAATTTCCAATTTTAGTCATTTAATTTCGTAGATTTGAGTTCATTTTTTGAATCATTTACTCTTAGTTCAGTATAAATTTCCTATTCCGAATCTTATCTGCAATTTGAATCACATAAATCAAGAATTAGATTCACGATTCCGCTCTCGAATAAGCAAATTGTGAGTTATATTCACAATTTGCTAATTTAGGAAATATTTGCAATTTAGAAGTAATTGGGATAAAATAAAAATATCATAAAAATACTCTTAAAACTAGCATAAAACATAATTTTCTAATTCTTTAAAAATAGTAAAACACCCTATGAAAATCTAACAAACGAACGAAATAAAAAACTTGGAGTTAAATCCATTTTAGAGATCGATTTCAAATTAAAAAGAACAAAAATACATATACAACTCAAATCGGCTAAAGATTGTAAATCAAATATAAAGATAAGGTTAAGTGATTTTATATCTCTGTTATTTAATAACAGAGAATCACCAAAATCACTTAAGTTCAAACGGCTAGAATTTTAGTTAAAATTGACAGGTATTAGCTTCTAAATAAGAAATTACAACATAAATTCATTTAGATTTCAAGTTCAAAACCCTAATTAGAAAGAAAACTGAATATTTCCTATCGCCTCCCTTGGGTTCAACCCCTTACTAACACATTAAGGGACATAAAAATTTTAGTGATTAAGCTCGAAAAATCCCTAAATAACGACATATATACACACATTTTTTAGCTTATCACATAGCTTTAATTTAAAAAATAAAAACAATGATTCAGAACCATTTATTTTAAATTGTATTCTATTACAATAAGATTTGAAATTTAGCTTTCAATTTCAGCACATTCCTATGAATGTTCACGTGTCATCACAAAGTAAACGGTTAAGCCAAAAAACCACAACTAAAGTTTAAGGAAACTAGTTTCAACAGAGTAAGGCAGAAGTTAAAGATAAGAGTGAAGGGCTGAAATTTAGATTTTTTCTTAATTAATAAAATCAACAGTTATTTTGCATCTGCATATATTCAAAATAAGATTCGCTTTTAATAAATTTTAAACAGTAAATTTCATTTTTAATTCCTAATTCAACATTGAGTTCAACTAAAAAGTAGAATGCATTAAAACCAAAAAATAAATCTGAATAAAAAGAAGTAAAACAATTCATTTTGGTTTTTTGTTTTGAACCAGAACTTCAGATTGCTGTTACAAGTGAATTTTATGATTCATATTTAAGATCATTAAATTAGTCATTAAGATTCATAAGCATATATTTCAAGATCTGGTTTGCTTTCGACAAGGTTTTAATATTAAAATTATAAATTTTTCTTAAGAATAATCCATTTATATTTATGAAATTATGATGGTTCATTTGTGAAACTCCACTGAAATAGTGATTTTCTATAAGAGAGAAAGTGCTCTAAATGCTCAAGACACTGAGAGTGTAAAAATGGATTTACAAGTGATGATGGAAAATGATAACTCCACAATAAACCAAAAGAGACACATTATTGAAAATTTGAATAATTTTAACTGACATTAATAAATATAAAATATATGGAACTTAAAAACCTCATTCTAAAAATAATAGTGCATATTACTTTAAAAGATATAATTAGTACACATACCCACATACCAGGAAGGACCCATAACAAACATAAAACTAAATAATATGAAACTAAGGAATAACCTACGCCCCATATTATAACTGAAACTGACGAATGCATAAATCACAAAGATTAAAAAAATCAACGATGAGGCTGAACACAAATTCTCTAGGACAGCCATTTCAATTAATTAATTATAACAGAAATTAGAAATAAACCTACAACACTTCTTAACCAAACATATCTCCATAAATAAAAGATTTCTAATGACTTGAATTTGTGGTATTATCATGACTAAAATATAAATTCCACAACTTTAGTTGCATCTTAGATCTTGAATCCATTCAACTGAGAATGTGTGTGATAGATGTGTAGAGATATGGAAAGAGAGACATGTAAAATCTATATTCCGCACTACCTACCTTCTGCGAGCCTGGCATCGCATCTAATTGACATCAAAACATGTTTTTAATTGGTCCATATCATCACGCAAAGTGAGACAGAAAGAGAGAGATGGACGAAAAATGCTTATAAATAGTAATTCATGTTAAAATATTTCACGAGTAAAATTCTTCAGTATCTCATACCTGTTTTCTAATGATTGTTATGGAAACCTGAAAAAAAAAAAAGGAAATCCTCATGGATACGATTAAGAGTATTGGAAAAAGTTAAAAACATTTCTGATGTATTATTAAATTTGTAATAGTGGTTATCTGATGCCCTTTATGCTAACTAAAGTGACTAAGGTGCAACCTAAGAGTGGGGCTGAATAATGAATCTTTAAGTTTGATGAATCTTGTATAACTGTGTTGAATACGATCTACATATCTAGAAAATTAGACAGAGCATATAACATGCTTATTTTTTATACATGTTGGACTATTCATTCATGTTCATAAGAGGTATCCAGCCTGAGATGATAACAAGCCTAAAAAAGTTTTGGTCAATGGCTCCCAGAATAATTCTTCAAAATAAAGCTTAACATGGATTTTCAACAAAATAAAAGATTCATGAATCTCTATCACCTTCAAGCCTAAATGTCTTCCACATAAAGATGACCCTTGGCCTCCATTTACTCGTGACTTTCTAGACCCATGTTCTAATCTAGTTAACAATTACATAATATTATTTATTTTCTACCTAATTAATTACCTAATACAACAAAAAAATTAATTAATCAGGAAAAAATTAGCATAATTAGTAGGTTATGCTGCCGACACAAGAAGGTCCAACATAATATGTATTTAAGAACATACATTAACATCTTCTTGAGTATAGCGTTAAAGAATTCATCAAAAATATCTTCTGACTTATAAATATAAATTCTTTCAGAAAAAGATGTTAAAAAATTCTTTAAAGAACAATAAATCCACCCAAAATACAAAATATCCCTCAAAAAATTGATATAGTCATTTAATGATTATTTAATGCAGAAAATATATAAATGTCACAGTATTAATCAAAAAAAGTTTGTGTTATCATTACATGAATGATATTGCTAACACATCACTTTCATATATCTTTGTTTTAGCGATGCAATAATTTACTAGAAGGATGTTTAATAACATCTTAATTCAATAGAAAGTATGTCGTTAAGCTTGATTTTGGTACTTTAACTTAATTCAACTCAGTAACGTTGATGTTATCTTATACCCTTCACTTAATTTAGTACAAGTGCATATTACATGGCCCTAAACCTCTTGAATCATCTCTAAGATACCAAATGCTGGAAATGATCCCTGCTGGTTTACATAGAAAAATAGGAATATGAAAAAATATGATGCAAATGTATCACAAGATGGGGAGAAGAAGACAATGATGACAGAGAGAACAGAATGGTGTGGATTTATACAGCCACTCAGCAAGAAAAGAAGGCAGAGACATATGCCCATTAATCATGTCCTTGTGTTTGATTTAGTTAAAACAAGAAACAATATTACTGTTCATATAGTCAATGGATGACATATATAGATTAATGGCACCGACTAGTAATAGGTCCCATGTAAATGTGCGTCTATATGGCACAAGGAGGATGCATCCCTCGTCATTGATATTATAATAATAATGTATTCTATTTTATTCATCCCCCCATCACAAACTGTGTTTTGTAGATTATTTATCATTTCTACGACATATTAGTAAATCCCCAGTGGGCTGTATCCCCATCCCACCTAGCCTCCGGGAAACCGTCTGACATTAAAACACGTATCAAACTCTAGGAGGTGGAATCCTGATCTCGGTAGCCTGCTCGAACCCATGAGCGATCTCAATGAGTGCAGGCTCAGACCCTTTGAGCCCACCAAAGCATATTCCAAAGGGCACTCCTTGGCCATCAAACCCTGCTGGCACGACTATTCCTGGGTATCCTCCGATGCCAAGAACAGGCACCATGGAAGCGACGCCACTCCCTGTTGCTGATGTTTCGGGTGCCACAACCGCATCCAGTCTCTCCTCTTTCATCAGTTTTTCTAGCCCTTGAGCTGATAAACTTGCCAACCGTTTCAAGGCCTGAAGCTCCGATGAGCCAATACCTGTGGTCTCTTGGGTGAGCTTCAACACATCTTGATCGTATTCCTCAGTCTTCTCCTGTGAAATCGCCGAAACAATAAGGATTCTGCATGTCTACAAAGGCTTTGAGACGAATGATGGAAGACGAAATAGGACAGATGCAACAGACAGAAATGCGTTTTGGTCTGTGATCCATCACAGAGCATGCAGTATAATTCTGCTGCTTGCATAAGTAGACGGAAAGGGATGACAAAGAAACGGAGCCAAGTGAAAAACTAGAGCGAATCACCAGCACATGTTGACTGGATAAAACGGAATGTATAACGGCCTTTCAATTATGGACTCATATTGAACTTGGGTCAAAGAGGGTCGACAATTTTGAAAAATACAGAATCATGAGAAAAAAACCCAGAACCATGCGCCAATTCTTAAGACTGAAAATATGACACATGAATGTAAAAAACATACCTTGGTCCATCGCGTCGTTTAATGACAAAAACCAATCGATCTTGAGGGGAGGTCTTTTGGATCAACAGGGAATGACCGGCCAAAGTCTCCGCGGGTAATGGGCTGCCCCGGAGAAGTGTCAACTGCTTAATGACCCACAGACCTCGCCCTATTTATACGAAGAGGATTTTATCTTAATTAATCCCATCAATTTAATTAAGACAGACTTTGCATCGAAACATTTTATTTGAATGATCGTACTTGTAAGAAATCTCTCAATCCCATCATTTGCCTAAGGGAATCACTTAAATTGGGATCCGCAAATGAATCTTAATATCATACAATTATATAGAGTTATAATTATCCAAATAGTAAGAAGGTAATGTATCAGTCTTGATTACGCGCGTACCTCTAATGGGTTGGCGTCGTTGAAGACGATAACGTCGGCGAGGGACCTCACTGGCGAGCTCGGCAGTGCCGCCAGGTACGCGTTTAAGGAGAGCTTGAACTCCGCAAGGATCAGCATCCCCTCGCCGCTTTGATAAGAGTCAAGGATGACACTTAGATTCGGTATCTCTAGGTTATCCACGATCCTTGCGCCTTCATCCCTTCAAATTTGGTATCGATTTTCTCAAAGTTAAGAGATGATCAATCAATCAACAATACTTACTTTTCATTTCCCGGGACACAAAACATACTGTGAATCCATGTTTGCTGTGTAATCATGAACGACTCAATGAAGTATTCAAGTCTTGTGAGAGACTCCGAGACCCATGTTTACAGGGAGCCAAGGCGTTCTCCGGATATCCAATTTCATCTCAGTTTTACCCATCACTGGGATAATAAAACTGAGATGAAATTGGATATCCGGAGAAGGCCTTGGGTCTCAAGATAAACCATAATTAAACGATATCTACAACCGTAAAATGTTTAAATCCCACAGTTTTTTGCATGATTAAACTGTAAGACGTCCCCAGTGAGTAATGATAGGTTGGTTACATGAGATTAAGACTTCACCTCAGCGTTTGGAGATGGGACTGGAAAGCAGCGCGGACGATATCGGACCCGTCCGGGAAATCGAAGAACGGCCGTCTAAGAACACCGAGCCTCTTTCCCTTCAGCCCTCTGCGCCGGAGGAACTTCCTGTACCCTCCGCGCGGTATGAACTTCTCCGCAGTCGCGGTCATCTCCGAGTCACCGGCATCGTACCCGGCGATAACCTCTAACACTCTCACCGCGTCCTCCACCGTTCGCGCGATAGGCCTGCGATAACATCGCAAAGACCATGCGAAAAAGAGCAAAATAAAATAAAATAAAATAAAAACCGAGTCTTTTGCAGGCTAACCCGACAGTGTCCTGACGAGGAGAGATGGGGATGACGCCGGCTCGGCTGGTGAGGCCGACGGTGGGCTTGATTCCCACCAAGGACTGGGCCGCGGCGGGGCAAAGGATGGACCCGTCGGTCTCCGTGCCGAGCGCGACCGCGGCCAAGTTGGCCGCGACGGCGATGGCGGAGCCGCTGCTGGATCCGCAGGGCGTGGCCGCGGGGTTGTATGGGTTCATCCCCTGCCCGCCGCGGGCGCACCAGCCGTCCGGGGCGGAGAAGGAGTGGAAACTCGCCCACTCCGACATGCTGGCCTTTCCCAAGATGACTTCGCCGGCGTCTCGCAACCGCGCCACCACGCCGGCGTCCCCCGCCGACGCCGCGCCGAGCAGCGCCGCCGAGCCTGCCGTCGTGTTGAGCGGCGCCGCCGTGCCGATGTTGTCTTTGAGGAGGATTGGGATGCCGTAGAGAGGCCGCGAAGCGCGGTTCAGCTTCTGGACTCGGGACGCGTCTGTAAGCGCCGCTGGGTTCAGCTCGAGGACTGCTCTCAGGGACGGGTTGAGTTTGTTGATGCGGCGCACGTAGATTTTCGATAATTTCCGGGGAGAGAGATCGCCGTTGTTGAAATCTCTGAGGATGCTCTCTATGGTCGCCTCCTCTATCTTGAATTCATGCAGACGTCCGTGGCTGACATTCCATAGCAGCAGCAGCTGTAGTATTATTATGGGGAGCTGCTGGAATCAGAAAGAGGAGATCGAGACGGCCATTGTCGCTCTTTTTTCTGCGAAACAGTGATTTTTTTCCTCTCGGGAAGAGGGCTTTGAAGAAGAGGAATATATAAGGGACACGATAGTGTTTAATAGAGTTTATTGAGCTTGTTGATGCGGCGCACGTAGATTTTCGATAGTTTCCGCGGAGAGAGATCGCCGTTGTTGAAAGCTCGGTGGATGCTCTATGGTCGCCTCCTCTATCTTGAATTCATGCACACGTCCGTGGCTGACATTCCATAGCAGCAGCAGCTGTAGTAATATTATGGGGAGCTGCCGGAATCGGAAAGGGAAGATCGAGACGGCCATGACCGCCTTGTTTTTTGCAAAACAGTGCTTTCTCCGCAAGCCATTTATAATTTATACAAACGCGGCCTAAAAGGTCAATGCTTTGGGATAAGTTAGAAGCGAAGATAGAGAAGACCAGATAGTGACTCTTCGACTATGAACTTGTGGGTTTTAGATAGGTCGCACTAAAAGGAATTAGAAGCATGCTTAAGGACGCGTTTCTGGGACTCTGTGTTTCTTATCTTGACAGAGCGTCAGCCATCGTCGCACTTGGTAATGTCGCCTGGTTTGGCGAGTGTGGCGTTCCTCTTCCTCAATCTAATAGACTAGACGATCCAGACTGACATCTTCATTTGAGCAACGTTATTATATTTGACTAGAATATCTTCAGAATTGCATTACAGAGAATAAAAATGGGAGGGGAAATCGAAGTGATGATCAAACTGTGGGTGGACGATGGTTTTTATCCCTTCCCACAGAAATTCGTCCGTATTTTCAAGCAAGGTAAACGAAGGGAAGTTATCTCTTAGAATCAAATCTTTCTTGAAGAAGTATACTTAATTTGGTCGCCTAGTCCTCTTAAGGAGTTCTACTCGACACGGCATGCCACGTCAGCGAAACGATATACAATAGAATTAATTTTAAGATTACTCTAGTAAGAAAATGAAACGTACCCTATACTCAGTAATAGATTTAGAAATAAGGATTACATATAGGAAAAGATTGACGGCCAGGATCCAACATAGATAGGATGAAAGATACACGGCCAGGATTCAACATAGATATGATGAAAGATACACTGTTAGGATTCATTACGATGCAGCCGTTATAACTTTTTAAAACAACTAGCATCGTTGGAACAACTTTACTTTATATTTTTATAATATAAGCTACTATAAATAATAACCCATCTGTATTTTTACGATTTGCAGAATAATAACGATCCTAAAGATCTTCCTTCTTGTTCGTGTCTACTTTTCTCTGACTTGCCTCTCGCTCTCTCTTGTTCTTTCTTCTTTCTTCTTTATCTTCTCTGTTCGAGTGTCACACGGTCAAATCTCGAGCTAGGTCTCTTGCTCGGAGTTGGCCTGTGTTGGCCTCAGTGCTTGGAGCAGAACACTGAGCAACATTGATCTCTTGCAGCGGAAGCTTTTGCAATTGCTTAAGATTGCATAGAAGGGGTTAGAGGAGATGGTGGTGCTAGGCACCGTCAGTGAATAGGGTCATTGCATTAATATCATAAAGAGTACATAAAGAGTACACCGTTAGGAGTGAGACGAGGCGCGTTGCATCAGGTAATGTCGCCACACCACCTCAGGGCCGCCGCTCCGCGCGCGCGCGCCTGCTCTGCCGCTACACACATGCGCCGGGCTGGGCGCCGAGCGCCCGCGGGTGTGGCGATCACACACGCCACCCCTGTCTTGACGATCACACACACCACCAGCACCCATGTCTACACGCTAGCATGCAATCTGCACGACGCCGCTGCATTCGGCGCCCCCGAGCTGGGCACTACGCGCCCGGCACTACCGGTAGGAGCGCTACGCGCCCACTGTGCCTTCCCGGTGCTCTCTGTGCGCCACATGCCTTAGTCTCCAGGCTGGATGTCTCCCCACCGCGCGACCGCTGTGCGGCACCTCACACAACTCCGTGGGCTGCACCCGCGGCACGCCGCCTCGCCTGCGCGTCTCGCACCCGCGCGCAGCACTTTTCGCTCCCGCAAGCAGCGCTTGGCGCTGGCGCGTAGCGTTGGCGCCCGCACGTGGCGCTTGGCTTTGGCGCGCGGCGCGTGGCGCATGCGCGCACACACCGATCAGCCCGCGCACCCAGCACGTGCGGATCGTACCTGATTTGTCTCGCCTTGGGCGTGGACGGGCACGTGCGCAGTCTGCCGTGAATCACCATCGACAGTGACAATGGCCTAATAGATCAGGTATTGGGTATCACTACCCATTATGACTCAGTCCTTAAAAATGTCGTGAGCCAATATGCGGACAAACCTTCCCACTAAGCACGCAGGCCTCTGGGCAAGGAATGCCGCCTAGTTAGGGGCCTAACACGAGGTCATAGGAATTTTTTTGCTTAGCAAAGTTGTGAATAAATTATGGTTTATTGCGATTGGTAAAACTGAGACGAAATTGGATTATCGTAAAAAGCCTAGGCTCCCGTATATATGGGCTCCGGAGTCTCTCACAAGACTCAATAGCATGACTTTCAAAAGAGTCGTTCATGATCATAACTCTCATAGTATGACTCATTTTCTCATTTACTCATTTATGATCAGACAATAAACATGATTCACAGGATTTCAGAAATGATATGCATCTTTTAACTGCTATATGGTATTTTTTGGACCAAACTTGAAGGGATGAAGGTGCAATCGTCGTGGATAATCTAGAAGTATCGAACATAGACGTCATCCTCGACAAATATAAAAGCGGGGAGGGGGTGGCGCTCGTGGTGGAGTTCAAGCTGGCCCTCAACGCGTACCTGGCGTTGTTGCCGAGCTTGCCGGTGAGGTCCCTCGCCGACGTTATCGCCTTCAACAATGCTAACCCATTAGTGGTACACATCTAGTTCGACGATTTCTCCGTCTACATTTCTTGCCGACTTGATCAAAATGAAGAAAATATGACCGCATGCCTTAGGGAAAAAACCCATAATGATGGGCATTCCATACAATGCAGAATACTTATTTTTGTGGGCATTTGGCAGGAAAAGACGAAGGAATACGGACAGGCGGTGTTTGAGCTCAGCCAACAGACGACGGGTATTGGCTCGTTGGAGAGACAGGCCTTGGGTCAGCTGGCGAGATTGTCAGCTGAAGGGTTGGAGAAGCTTATGAAGGAGGAGACACTGGACGCGGTGGTGGCGCCGGAGGTGGTCACGGCTCTGCAACTGGAGACGGGAAGTGAAGGTGGTGACGTAGCGACAGTGGTGGCGATTGGAGGATACCCAGGGATAGTCCTGCCGGCAAGGTTTGATGGCCAAAGAGTGCCCTTCAGAATTTGCTTTGGTGCGCTCAAAGGGTCTGAGCCTGCACTCATTGAGATCGCTTATGGGTTCGAGCAGGCTACCAAGATCAGGATTCCACCTCCGATCGGACGTTAGATTGTGTCCACTCCAAGATGAGGCTGGGTGGGTGATAACATGCAAATTAATATACTTAATTACTGAATTATACATTCTATTTATGTGTTTTAATGGTCATATTTGCATGTTATCATGATAAAATACATTGAAATCAGTTAACATGTCGTTTTTCTATTATTTCATATTTTTTATCATTTTTTACATGGAATTTGACATTGTTTCAGTGAAGAAATATTTTTACATGATTTTATTTGCTTGGTTTAAGGTCAGTAAATCATCTCCTGATTTTTCTGAATTTTTCCCATATTTTTATGAATTTTTCTGAATTTTTCTGACCATTATTTAGGCAAGAAATGATTTTTATTTAATTAAATAATATATTGATTATTTATTTTGCATTTTAAATGCATTTAAAATGAATATCCACGTCATTCGCCCGAAATTTGGGCGAATGAAGGGATATATTAATTAAATAAGAAAGGAGAGAAGAGAGGAGAGAGATAGGAAAAGTCAAATAGAGTGATTAAAAGAGAGAGAGAGAAAAGCGGAAATCGACGCCGATCATTGGCGTTTATTTAAAACAATGATTTTTTTCTTTTTCTCTCTCTCTTCTAACCAAGCGAAAAAAGCACTATTTTGTCCTTTTCTATTTTCTTAAAAAGCAGCGAAAAAGTGCGGCTGACGCGGACAACGAGGGTGCACGTGTCCCGAAACACAGAAAGCGAGAAAATCAAGCCCAGCCAATAGGAAATTCCGATTTTTTAGAGAAAATAAAAGAGATCCAACGGCCCACATTTGATCTCACTAAAACTGCGATATCTTGAGATCTACAACTCCGATTGGGCTGAAACGGTTGGATCTTTAAATAGAGGTCAGAAAAAAAGGCGAAATTCACTTTTGGAGGCTCTCCCCAAGCAATTGGCCAGGAAGGACACAGGAGGCATTCTGGAAGTCGTCAGATCTGGATCTCTTTATCAAATTTGTAAGCTTCTGAATTGTATTTGATCATCTTCTAGAACGATTCGAAAACGCCTTGGCATGGGCGAAATGTACATGCCCTAGATTCATGTTTTGAATGCATCAGCACTTCTTTTTGATTTGGATTCGAGATCTGACTTTTGATAATTAATTCTTAATTGTCCCATCTTTGCATGATAATTGTCCCATCTTTGCATGATCATGATCCGCTATATAAAGCCAAACTTCCCTACACATGTAATTTGAATTCATGGATGAAGAATATCTCCTAAAGGTGGGTTTCATTTATACATGGAATTTATATGACATAAAGAAAAGTAAAGGTTTGCATTATGCAATATAAACACATGAAATGTTCTCTCCCCCCCACTAAATTATGCAATGTCCTCAATGCATGGGAAAAAGATCAAAATTGAAATTCAGAAGTTCAGAATTGCAAACCTGCTTGGCGTGATCTTTGAAGGACTTACTAATGATGAGTCGACATCTCGTGTTGTTTCTGAATTGTACTTGATCATCTTCTTTATTCTGGAAAAGCTATAAACTGAAAACAAAATCAAAGAAAAATTACGAGCTAGGGAATTAGGTTAATTCCCCTTTATTTGCAAAATCAAAATTCAATAATAAAAAGAGAAAAGTAGTGAAATCAAAATCCTTGATTTATGCTTCCTGTATGGTGGTTTCGATCGGATTTAGCGTTATTGTTGCCGTAGGTTGCGATATATCTTCTGCTTCCACATATGGCTTAAGTCGCATACCATTAACTTTGAACTCCTTCCCTTTCTTAGGATCAAAAATCAAAACAGCTCCATTATCATATATGTCAGAAATTGTAAATGGCCCATCCCATCTTGATTTTAATTTTCCTGGAAAAATTTTCAACCTTGAATTATAAAGCCAAACCTTTTGTTGTTTCTGAAAATGCTTACGGTTAATATTCTTGTCGTGGAAGTGCTTCATCCTGGCTTTATAGATTCTTGAATTTTTGTAAGCTTCGTTCCTTAGCTCCTGGAGTTCATGCATCTGCAATAAACGATGTTTTCCCGCTGCATCTAAAGAGAGATTAAGTTTCTTAATAGCCCAATAAGCTCTATGTTCTATTTCAACCGGAAGATGACATGCTTTACCAAAAACAACCCTGTAAGGAGACATCCCTAAAGGTGTTTTGTAAGCAGTTCTATAAGCCCATAGAGCATCATATAATCTGCTAGACCAATCTTTTCCATCAGGCCTAATGATCTTCTTTATAATCTTTTTAATCTCCCTATTTGAATTCTCAATTTGACCATTTGCTTGTGGATGATATGGGGTAGTGATTCTATGTTGAACCCCATATTTTTTAAGCATGGTCCTGAATTGAGAATTATTAAAATGGCTTCCTCCATCACTTATGATTGCTCTAGGACAACCAAACCTGCAAAATATATGTTGTTGAATGAATTTAAGCACTACTTTATGATCATTTGACCTAGTGGGGATTGCCTCAACCCATCTGGAAAGATAATCCACTCCCATTAAGATGTACTCATGCCCATCTGAATTAGGAAATGGTCCCATAAAATCAATCCCCATAGGTCAAATATTTCTACTTCAATGATAGGCTGTAGTGGCATTCTATCATTCTTTTTGATATTCAGCGCTGCTTGACATTTTAAACAACTAGAGCAAAACTTAAAAGCATCAGAAAATAGAGTTGGCCAGAAAAATCCACAGTTTAAAACTTTAAATGCAGTCAATTTAGGAGCATAATGTCCAGCACATAAAGAAGAATGGCAAGCATATAAAATGCTCCATTGTTCTTCCTCCGGTACACACCTTCTAAACACATGATCAACACCTAATTTAAAAAGCTCAGGTTCATCATAATAATAGTAATTAATATCTTTATAAAATTTCTTTCTATCATTCATATCCCAATCATTAGGTATTAATCCTGTGACAAGAAAATTCACAATATGAGCGTACCATGGAAGCCTTTTACTTTGAATTTTTAAAATATATTTGTCAGGAAAACCATCATGAATAGGAATAGATAATTCTGTAGATAATCTAGAAAGATGATCTGCAACAGTATTATCTATCCCTCGTTTATCTTTTATTTCCAAATCAAATTCTTGCAAAAGTAAAATCCACCGAATTAATCTAGGTTTGGTTTCTTTTTTATTCAGTAAAAACTTTAAAGCTGCATGATCTGAAAACACAATTATTTTACTACCTAAAAGATAAGAACGAAATTTTTCTAGGGCAAAAATAATAGCAAGCAATTCTTTTTCAGTAGTTGAGTAATTTACTTGTGCTCCTCCTAGAGTCTTGCTTGCATAGCAGATGGCAACTGGCTTCTTATCCACTCTTTGTCCTAAAATTTCTCCCACTGCATTGTCAGAAGCATCACACACAATTTCAAAAGGCTTACCCCAATCTGGAGCTTGAAAAATAGGTGCTTGAATTAGAGCTTCTTTAATCTGCAAAAAGGATGCTTTAGCATTTTCGTCAAAAACAAATAGTGTATCTTTAGAAAGTAAATTAGTTAAGGGTTTAGAAATTTTAGCAAAATCTTTTATAAATCTTCTGTAGAAGCCAGCATGCCCTAGAAATCCCCTAAGTTGCTTTAGGGTTGTGGGCAAGGGGAGGTTCTTGATAACCTCGACTTTGGCCCTGTCCACCCTTAGCCCATCCTTGCTGATATGGTGGCCTAGGACAATTCCCTCCTCCACCATAAAGTGGGATTTCTCCCAACTTAGAACCAGATTTTTCTGTACACATATCTGCAAAACCTTAGTTAAATTAGATAGACAAATATCGAATGAGGAACCAAACACTAAAAAATCATCCATAAAAATTTCCAAGCAATCCCCTACTAATTCAGAAAACATGGAAGTCATACACCTTTGAAAAGTAGTTGGAGCATTACATAACCCAAAAGGCATTCTTTTAAATGCAAAAGTGCCTACTGGACATGTAAATGTTGTTTTCTCTTGATCACTTTTGTTAATTTCAATTTGATTATAACCTGAATATCCATCTAAAAAACAATAAAAATTTTGACCTGAAAGTCTTTCAAGAATCTGATCAATAAATGGTAATGGATAATGATCTTTCTTAGTCACAGAATTAAGCTTCCTATAATCAATGCATACTCTCCAACTAGAAGCTACTCGAGTTTGTACCTCATTACCATTTTCATCTTTAGTCACTGTTATTCCTGTTTTCTTAGGTACTACATGAATAGGACTTACCCATGGGCTATCTGAAATGGCATAAATAAAATCAGCTTTTAGCCATTTCATGATTTCTTTTTTAACAACCTCCAACATGTGCGGGTTAAGTCGCCTTTGGGGTTGCCTTGTTGCCCTAGAATTTTCTTCTAGAAAAATTCTGTGCTCACAAATATTTGGACTGATGCCTTTAATGTCATCAATTGTCCATCCTATAGCAGATTTATAAGTAGATAAGACATTCAAAAGCTCTAATTCTTGTTCAGATGATAACAATGATGATATGATTACAGGAAAAGACTTGCATGGTCCTAAATAAGCATATTTCAGAGATGATGGTAAAGGCTTAAGTTCAATTTCAGAATGCAAAGAAATATTTGTTGGTATGGAAGATTTTTCATTCAAATATTCATTAGATTCACAAGAAAATAAATCATAAGAGCATGGATCAAAATCAAAATCATCTTCTTCTACCAACCCTAGAAAGCAAACATCCTCACTTGTGTCTTTAGGGTATTTCATTAATTTGGAGATAGATAGTTCAATTTTTTCATCTCCTACTTTAAGTTCCACTGTACCCTTATCCCAATCCGTTGTGGCTTTCGCCGTAGCTAGGAATGGTCGACCTAAAATGATAGGGGCATGGCTCAAATTTCCTGTTATTTTCATATCTGCAACTATGAAATCAACATGAAATTTACAATTCTCCACTTTTACTATGACATCTTCTAATTTTCCATAAGGTTGCCTAATTGAACCATCGGCTAATTGTAATTCAAGAAAAATAGGTTCAAGCTCACCAAATTTAAATTTATCATACAAAGCTTTAGGCATTATGTTTACACTAGCTCCTGAATCAAGAAGTGATTTACTAAAAACCATGCCTCCTATTTCACATTTAATGAGAGGAGCACCCGGATCTCTTCTTTTCCTAGGAATATCATTCAATAAAATTGAACTGATATTTTCAGAAAGTTGTACCCTTTTCTGCTTTCTAGAAGGTGTACATAGTTCCTTCACATATTTTGCATAAGAAGGAATATTTTGTATTGCCTCAGTCAGTGGAATAGTGATGGTTGCATTTTTAAATATTTCAAGCAAATGAGAATTTTTAGGTTTTTGCTTGGATATATTTAAAGCACTAGGAAATGGAATGGGTGGTCTATAATCAAGTGGATTAGGGTCTGCCATTCGTGGATGCCTTTCCTCATCCTGGCCACCCTTATCTTGTTGATCATTTTCCATCTCTCCATTTTCTTTATCTTGATGTCGACAATCCTACATTTTCTTTATGAGTATCTAACAAAACCTTCCCACTTCGTAATTTTGAAATCACAATCACATGTTCATCATTAATCATATCTTCTTCAAAGCCATGTAAAATATTATTTGTAAAATCATGACATGATGCAACATTATTATTTTCACCAATGCAAGATTCATTTAAAATTTCGGAAGACACACAACATGATGATTCTAAATTTCTATCTACACACAACATGATATTTCTAGGATTTATATTAGGTTGGGTAGGGAGTTGACCTGGATGTCCTTCTCTTAGAAGGATTTCTTCTGATTTACCTTTCATCCTGAGAGCAGGTTGTTGTGCTTGAATCCCTTGTCCTCGCTTGAGCATCTCAATTTCCTTCTTGTGCTCTTCTAAAGTTTGCATCAACATCTTCCTTTCCTCATGCATGCTTTTTCTCTCTTCCTGCATTTCCCTGATAAAATCCATTAAAGTAGAGTTAGTGTTGTCATTATTGTTGTTAGGACGAGAGTAAAAGGGCTTAGAAAATTTTTGAAAATTTTGCTGATATGGTTGCGGGGCGAATTGCTTTGAGGCGAAATTGTTGTTTCCTCCTTTGCTCCAATTTTGATTAGGTCGTGCATTCCATTGGTTTTGACCTGCATCTTGTCTCCCAAATGCATTAACCTGTTCAACCATAGGACAAGCCTCATCAGAATGTTCTTCACTAGAACAAAAACAACAAGGGTTGTTAGTGGAATTGTTGCCCTCGTTTGCATTCGCCTTTCCTTTAGACTCCTGCAAAAAAGATTTAATATCATTGCTCATATCTTTAACTGTTTTACCAATATTTCTCATTTCTCTTTCTAGCTTATCAATCCTGATCTCTGGTTCAACTGCCTTGACGTCAATGATTCCTCCACGCTTGGGACCTGCACTTCGGTTAGTGTACGAAAAACTTTGACGGTATGTCCAATCTTCTACTAATTTTTCCATCAATTTCATGGATTCATCTGCATGGGTATCAAGGAACATTCCTCCACTAGATATATCCACTAGATGCCTTTCCTGATCATTCAATCCACCATAAAAAATTTCAACCAATTCATGAGATGGTATGCCATGATGCGGGCACTTCCTAGTGAGTGACATGAATCTCTCCCATGCTTCTCCTAGAGTGTCAATTCCTTGACAAAAATCTCTTATATCTTTCCATAAGAAAAGAATCTCTTTAAAAAGCAAGCTTGCATTTCACTCCAAGATTGAAATTCTTGACCTACCCCTTTAAACCAATCTTTTGCCCTATCTTTCAAAGCAAACTGAAATAACCTTAGTTTGAGAATATCCTGAGGAACACCTGCATAACTATAAGCAGAACAAATCTGGTTATAATCTTCCAAAAACTCATAAGGCTCCTCATTAAATCTTCCATAAAATGTAGGCAATTGATTAATCATATTCGGGTCAATTCTAAAATTAACATTTTCTGGTAAAGGAGCAGATATTTTAGTGTAGGTTTCACTCTCTATAGGGTCAGAAAATTCTCTCAACCTCATTCTTCTAACACCCTGTTCAACCCCAAAATTTTGATTATTCTCCATTAAGTCACAAATATGCTGATTTTCACCTTCGGAGCTTTCAAAAATACAATCAAAACTAGGAGTTCTACTAACTGTTTCAAGATTCACGAGATGAGGTTTTAAAGATCTCCTACCGAACATGCAATGTTAAACACATCAATATAAAAAATAATCAGTTTTGATGAACAAGAAAAATTAATTATGAAATGATGAATTTTTTTTTTTCAATTTCACTATTTCATCAAAATTCACAAAATAATTGCAAAATTCAGCTCAATCCAAGACTTAATATAAAAAATAAAGAGTAATGAATCCACACAGAATAATTTAAAAATTCAAACCGTGCGTCCCCGGCAACGGCGCCAATTGATAAGCCAAAAAATCACATAAAATTACGTGGTCGTTGCGCTTTTTAGACTTATGCAATAAATTTATAATTCCCTTAATTACTAAATAATAATATAGAGCAAGCAAGGGGTCGATCCGCAAGGAGGCAACAATTCAAAATTTTCAAACAATTTTTATGAATCAAGTCAAGTAATTTTGAATTTTGCAATATTTAATTCAATTAATATTAAATAATATTCTTAAAATAATCAAAATTAAGTAAAACTTAATTTTGATTTCGGTCAGATAATTCCAGATAAGAATATTATTATTATTTTAAGCTCATAAAAATATAAATTATTAATTTCCCAATATAATAAAATTTATAATAATTTTCAGAATTAAAATTGGGAAATTAATAATCAAGAAAGTGATTTTTGAATTGGAGTTCAAAATGGATGAATTTTTGGTTCAAATTTTATTTTTCGGTTTTTTATATATTAAATTAAATTCCTAAAAAATAAAAACCGAAATATAGAGAGAGAAACAAATCAAATTAACCTAGAGAGAGAAAGTGAAGAAATTGGGGAAAGCCCCAATTTCGACCCTAAATTAAAAATATAATGAAGCAGAAATGTCCTAAAATGATTAAGAATTAATTATCAAAAGTCAGATCTCGAATCCAAATCAAAAAGAAGTGCTGATGCATTCAAAACATGAATCTAGGGCATGTACATTTCGCCCATGCCAAGGCTGAATCGTTCTAGAAGATGATCAAATACAATTCAGAAACTTACAAATTTGATAAAGAGATCCAGATCTGACGACTTCCAGAATGCCTCCTGTGTCCTTCCTGGCCAATTGCTTGGGGAGAGCCTCCAAAAGTGAATTTCGCCTTTTTTCTGACCTCTATTTAAAGATCCGACCGTCCAGATTGTAGAGGAGGAAAAGACGAACCTGCCCTCAAAATTTCAGCCCAATCGGAGTTGTAGATCTCAAGATATCGCAGTTTTAGTGAGATCAAATGTGGGCCGTTGGATCTCTTTTATTTTCTAAAAATCGGAATTTCCTATTGGCTGGGCTTGATTTTCTCGCTTTCTGTGTTTCGGGACACGTGCACCTCGTTGTCCGCGTCAGCCGCACTTTTCGCTGCTTTTAAGAAAATAGAAAAGGACAAAATAGTGCTTTTTTCAGTTAGAAGAGAGAGAGAAAGAAAAAATCATTGTTTTAAATAAACGCCAATGATCGCGTCGATTTCCGCTTTTCTCTCTCTCTTTTAATCACTCTATTTGACTTTTCCTATCTCTCTCTCTTCTCTCCTTTCTTATTTAATTAATATATCCCTTCATTCGCGAATTTCGAATGACGACGTGATATTCATTTTAAATGCATTTAAAATGCAAAATAAATAATCAATATATTATTTAATTAAATAAAAATCATTTCTTGCCTAAATAATGGTCAGAAAAATTCAGAAAAATTCATAAAAATATGGGAAAAATTCAGAAAAATCAGGAGATGATTTACTGACCTTAAACCAAGCAAATAAAATCATGTAAAAATATTTCTTCACTGAAACAATGTCAAATTCCATGTAAAAAATGATAAAAAAATATGAAATAATAGAAAAATGACATGTTAACTGATTTCAATGTATTTTATCATGATAACATGCAAATATGACCATTAAAACACATAAATAGAATGTATAATTCAGTAATTAAGTATATTAATTTGCATGTTATCAGTGGGACAGTGATGCAACCCGTGTGGAGACTACTAGTATGTAATAAATAAAGATCAATGTCCGGATTTTATGCAAAACACATGATATGGGACTTGGGCTCCATAATATTAAATACAATCGGGTTTGTCTGTTCTATTCTGAGTCCCCGGGTTTTCACAATGACCTAGACCTTATCTAAAGTTATGTTTGGTTTCCATCTGGCCTTCTTCAATCTGGTCAAGTCCTCATCCATTTATGTTGTCTATGTCAACGTAAAAGAAGAAAAGTAAAAAAGGGCATGGACGAATACCAAGAAGAAGAAATAAGAACAGAATTTGCGCCACATGCCTTAGTCTCCTGGCGGGATGTCTCTGGCCCCACCCCTTGCACATGCAATGCGCGCTCTGCCCGCGCAGCCGCTGCATGGGGCACCCCGCACAACTCCGCGTGCTGCACCTGCAGCACACTCCCCGGCTTGTCCTTCGCACTCCCGCGCGCAGCCCCCCCCTCCAGCACAGCGCTTGGCATTGAGACGCGATGCCAAATAAGCACTCAGGCCTCTGGGCAGGGAATGCCTCCTAGTTAGGCTCCTAACACGCCCCCGCCGCCTAAACTTATCGATGCCCTCGTCAACGTCTGCTGCTCCGCCTCATATGCTCACAGTAGATCCTCAAACTGCCATAAGTCTGAGTCGCGCTCCTAGGTGGCTGATGCCTCCGATCTGTATTTCCACTTAATCAGGTACTTGATCTCGTGATAACAACCGCGACGTCCTCCCCGGTCAATTTCCTGCTTTGTCATGACAGCTTTAGCTTCTTGATTGAAATGCGCTCGCACATTTGGTGGCGCATGCTGGGGCTGGTTCCTCGGCCCGTCCTCAGAATCTGGTATATATTTCTTCAACACCGACACATGGAATACCGGAGGGACTGCCAGCCGAAAGGAAGTGTTGAGTCGGTAGGCAACCTGTCCGATTTTTGCTACCACCTCAAAAGGTCCATCATAGCGGGGTACTAGACCCTTGTGACGTTGCTTTGCTTGCTTCATCCCCAATATCTGTGTGTTGCTCTTTAGCAAGACCCGGTCGCCGAATTGGAATTTAACATCCCTTTTGTGTTGATCGACATACTTTTTCATTCTCTGAGCCACACGCTCTAGTGCCTCGCGGGCTTCCTCAATGCGAGCATGATAGTTGCGCGCAAAGCAGAAGGTTGCGAGGAAATGTCCATTTTGCTTTCTTTTCATGACTTCTGGAGGAGTTAGTGGTTGTCTTCCCATTGCAATCTCAAACAGAAAATGATCTGTAGCTGAACTTCGGTTGATGTTGTGTGCAAATTGCGCTGCATCGAGCAGCTCCACCCAATTCTCCTAATTGATCGAAACATAATGCCGAAAGATATTCTTTGAGCATGGCGTTCAAACATTTCTTCTGACCATCTGTTTGGGGGTAGAAGCTCGTAGAAAATTTGAGCTTGGAGCCCATGTACTTGAACAACGACTCCCATAAATGACCCTTGAATCTTGTAACTCAGTCGCTAATAATGTCAAGTGGAAGACCCTAGTATTTTGCCACATAGGACATGAACAGACGAGCCATGCCATCTGCGTGGACTTCTAACGTCGTGGGGATGAACGTTTCATATTTAGAGAAATGATCCACGACAATCAGAATGGCTTCATGCCCACCCACGCGCGGAAAGCAAGTGATGAAGTCCATTGAGATAACCTTCCACGATATGCTCGCCCTCGGAAGAGGTTCCAGCATTCTAGCTGCTTTTAACTTCTCCTTGTCTTGTTGACACACCAGGCACGAACAAACATAGGCTTCTACATCTCGTTCCATTCCTGGCCAATGATAGCTGCTGGACAAGAGTGCAAGCATCTGACCCTGCCCTGGGTGTCCGACGTGGGTGCGTCGTGTGCTTCGTAAAGGAGTTTCCAGCGCAGCCCACTCGCATGTGGCGCATACGGCCTGTTACCCATTGCGTAAATAATGCCATCCTCCATCCAGAATCTCCTCGTTTTGCCCCGAGCTATGCGCTTCATCAGGCGAACCGCTTCTGAATCATCTTTTAGCGCTAACTTGATTTCATCAAGGATGCTTCCTTGGACTGCTGAAAGTGTGGCCACGAACACCTCTAGTTCATTGCGGCTTAGGGTGTCGACCACTTGATTGGCACGCCTTGGCTTGTACTTCAAGTCAAAGTCGAACTCGGCCAAGAAGTCCTGCCATCTCACTTGCTTCGGGGTCAGCTTCTTTTGGGACTCAAAGCAGCTAGTGGCCACATTGTCGGTGTAGACCACAAATTTCCCCCTAAGGAGATAGTGGCTCTAGACTCTCAAGCAATGTACGACCGCTATCATCTCCTTCTCATGTATTGAATATCTTCTTTCTGCATTGTTCAGCACAGATCTCGTAAGCCACGGGGTGCTCATCCTACATCAAGACACCTCGAAGTGTGAAATCAGAAGTTCCAATATGTAACTCATATGGCTTGTTTAATTGGGGCAATCGGAGCACCGGATCGGTGGAGACTGCACTCTTCAACTTGTCAAATACTCTTTGGCACCGGCCTTTCCACTACCACTTCACATCTTTCTTCAACAAATTTGTTAGAGGGGCAGCTAGTCGGGAGAAGCCTTTGATAAACTTCTGGTCGTATTTAGCCAATCTAAGGAAAGATCTCAGTTGTGGCACTCTGTTCGGTTCTGCCCAATTCTTGATAGCCTTCACCTTTGAGGGATCCATGCGCACACTTCCCTTCCTGACTAGGTGTCCGAGGAACTTAATCTCTTGCAAGGCAAACTCACACTTTTTCGAGTTGAGGTAGAGTTTGTGCACCTTCAGCTTGGCCATCACCTTCCACAGCTACCTCACATGGTCATCCAAGCTCTGGCTATATACGAGAATATCATCCAAGTACACAACAACAAAATCATCGATAATAATCCCGAAAAATAGTTTTCATGAGACAGAAAAATGTAGGAGTGTTCGTGACCATGAAGGGCATCACACAAAATTTGAAGGATCCATAGCGAGTCACGCGCACCGTCTTTAGTTCATCCCTCTCCTTGATCCGCACTTGGCGGTACCCGCTCTTCAAGTCCATCCGTGAGAAGTAGCAAGCCTCACCGAGCCTGTCAAACAGCTCTTCAGCATTCGGTACAGGATATTTATTTTGCATTGTTACCTTGTTCAATGCTTGGTAGTCCATACAAAGTCGGACGACCCATCTTTCTTCTTCTGGAAGAGGACTTGGGCGCCGAAGGGAGCCTTGGATGGCCGGATGAACTTGCTATCGAGCAATTCTTGAAGTTGTTTCCTTAGCTCCTCCAAGTAAGCGGGGGCGGATGGCATTTTGTAGGGTGCCCGCGCAGGGGGATGTGTACCAGGGAGAAATTCAATCTCGTGGTCCACATCCCGCCCGGGAGGTAGCTTCGCGGGGAGTTGCGTGGGCATCAACTCGGCAAACTCCCGCAGTACGTCCGCAATTGGCCTCGATGGTGCACCCGCGGCTGCACTAGGGTTGTTGTCGCCTTCGTCACCCCAACTAAGTACCTCCAAATAGGTTGATGCACAACCCTGCCTTTTAGCCTTTTTTTAGGGTGCCTGCCCTTGTATGGTAACGAGGAAGGTCTCCTCCCCCTTCCTCAATCCGTCCTTGACTTGCATGGCGGATAGGAGAGTGGTGTTCCGTGGCTTCTGGGCCCCTTGGTCCCTCACAAAACATGGGTGAGATCCCTCCAGGAACAGCAAGCCGCGGTACTGGGGAATCCGAACCGCACGTGAACCCATTACGAGGTCGAGACCTAGAAAAACCGTGAAGTCATCCATGGGGGAAACCATGAAATTGGTCCGGCCATCCCAAGTTCCCACCTACAACATCACCCCCTTGGCCACGCCGACAATGTCTCGGGCCTCCGAGTTGACGGCCTTGATCTTCCCCGCACTTTGGGACAACTTCAAACCAAGCTTCTTAGCTTCTCCCTTGATGAGGACATTTTGCGTCACCCTCGTGTCGAACATGGTCGTGGAGGGCTTGTCGTTGATCAGCACCAGGATGTGCAAGAGGTTCACGCCCTCATACTAGACTGGGAACCCCCTTGTAGTGCCACTAAGTAGTGGAGGGGGTTCAGGGTCATCGTACTACTACCCCTGGGAACATCTGGTTGGGCTGGCGACATGGCCATCACATTAACATTGGTGGCTGTCGCCGTCCCTCTTGGGCAATCCCTCATGAAATGGGGTCCTCCGCAAGCAAAACAAGTTAACTTGTTGCCCCCACCACGTGGATTCTGTTTGCATAGTCTTGGGCTCTTGCCTTGTCTCGGCTCTTACTATGGCCTTGCTTGAACTTAGATTTCAGGCCTTGACTGCTTCGGGCTGCTGGTGCCTCACCGTGTTCCTGGCGCGACTTGTTCCCTTTCTCGGGCTTCTCCTTTGTCTTAGCCGGTCTAGTGGGGTGGAGCTCTGTTCCTTTCACGACCTTGTAGGCCGAGTTTAGGTCTCTACAATGCCTCCTCTCCAGCTCTGTCTGGAGCCAGTGGGGAAGGCCCTTAGCGAAGCAGTAGAGCTTGTGTGCTTCAGACATGTCGGTAATCCTCCAGATGATAGACACAAATTGTCCTGCATATTCCCTTGGATTACCTGTCATCTTAAGGTTTTCAAGTTCTCCCCTCGTAATCCACATCGTGTTGTGCGGCATGAAGTTTTCCTTTATCTCCCGCACAAAGTCTACGCATGTGGGAGGTGGCCAATTTCCACAGTCCTCTCGTAGAGGCCACCACATATTCGCCTTGTTTGTGAGAAAGTAGCTAGCCCGTAATACTTTTTTCTCATCCGAGTACCTGTCACCAAAATACCTGTCATAGTCATATAGGAAATCTGGCACTACGTCTTCCCTGCGAGACCCGTCGAACCGCGGTGGATGGACTGAGTATTTCTCTCCGTTGTCATTGCTAGGACGGATGCTGGGCCCTTCTTCCAGATTTTCCGCCTTGAGTTTTAGTGTTGAAACCATCTCTGTCAGCTGCCGGATTGTGTCATCGTGTTGTCTCAATGCTTCTTCGAGGACCTCATGCCTTTGGCGGGTCTCTATCCATAGGTCTTTCACATCCGACTTTATCTCATCCTGGTTCTTGCCTACTTGGGTCTTCAAACCCAGCAAGTTCTTGTGCAGCAGGTGGGAGGTGAGCCTCTGCTCTTTCTCCTCCTTCCGCCTCTCTTTGCGTAATTGTGCATGAAACGACTCCATCTTCTCAACCAGAGTCAGAAGCACAGGGGAGGTGATCCAACCTGGCTCTGATACTGTCACACGATCAAATCCCAAGCTAGGCCTCTTGCTCGAATTTGGTGTGTGCCACCCTCAATGTTCAGGGAAAAACACTGAGAAGCCTTGATTTCTTGCAGAGGAAGCTTTGCAATTGCTTAAGATTGCATAGAAGAGGTTAGAGGAGATGGTGGGGACGCACCCCCGTCTAGGAACAAGGTCATTGCATTAATATCATAAAGAGTACATCATCCTTGGGATCATTACATGGGCGAAGATGAGGGGTAATACAAGGAACAAGACGAGGTACTTTGCGCCGAGGTAGAGTCGCCACACCGCCGCACGGCTACCGCTCTGTGCACGCACGCCTGCTCTGCCACTACACAAGTGCACTGGGCCGGGCTTCACGCGCCTACGGGCGTGGCGATCACACACGCCACCAGCACCCCTTTCTACACTCCCGAGCTGGGCGCTGCGCGCCCAGCACTACCCATAGGAACCCTCTGTGCCCTTTGTGCCATCTCGATGCTCGCAGCACTTACCCTCTCGCGCAGCGCTTGGCGCTTGCGCATGGCGTTGGCGCCTGCGCGTGGCGCTTGGCATTCACGTGCGGCGCTTGGCGGACGCGCACTCACATTGGCCAGCACGCGCGCCTTGCACGAGTGGAATGTACCTGATCCGTCCCGCCTTGGGCATGGACAGGCACGTGCTGGGCGCGCGGGCTGATCGGTGTGTGCGCACGCGCCCCAAGCGCAGCGCGCCAAAGCCAAGCGCCACGCGCGGGCGCAAATGCTACGTGCCAGCGCCAAGCGCTACGCGCGAGAGTGGGAAGTGCTGCGCGCGGGTGCAGGACGCGCAGGCCAGGCGGCATGCCGCTGGTGCAGCGCGCGGAGTTGTGCGGGGTGCAGCGCAGCGGTCGCGTAGGCAGCGCGCGCAATGCGTGTGCAAGGCGCGCGGTAGGGAGACATCCCGCTAGGAGACTAAGGCATGTGGCGCACAAAGAGCGCCGGGACGGCACAGTGGGTGCGCGGCGCCCCCCTACGGCTAGTGCTCGGCGCGCAGCGCCCAGCTCGGGGGCATCGAATGCGGCGGCGTCGCGCAGATTGCGCGCTAGCGTGTAGACATGGGTGCTGGTGGCGTGTGTGATCGTCAAGGCAGGGGTGGTGTGTGTGATCGCCATGCCCACGGGCGCGCGGCGCCTGGCCCGGCGCATGTGTGTAGCGGCAGAGCAAGCGCGCGCGCGGAGCGGTGGCCCCGAGGCGGTGTGGCAACATTACCTTAGCGCAAGGCGCCTCGTCCCCTTCCTTGTAACACCCCTCATCTTCCCCCATGTAATCATGATGTACTCTTTAAGATATCAATGCAATGACCATATTCACTGACGATCTTAAGCAACCTCTCCTCTAACCCCTTCTAAACGATCTTAAGCAATTGCAAAAGCTTCCGCTGCAAGAGATCAAGGCTGCTCAGTGTTCTGCCCCAAGCACTGAGGCCGGCGCACGCCAAGTCCGAGCAAAGAGACCTAGCTCAGGATTTGACCGTGTGACACCTCTTTCTTGGTTGGTTCAATGAGATTGAGACTTCACCTCAGCGTTTGGAGATGGGATTGGAAAGCAGCGCGAAGGATATCAAAGCCGCCGGGGAAATCGAAGAATGGCCATCTAAGAACACCGAGCCTCTTCCCCTTTAGCCCTCCATGCTGGAGGAACTGTCTGTACCCTCCGCGCGGTATGAACTTGGCAGCAGCCGCGGTCGCCTTCGAGTCATCAGCATCGTACCCAACGATAACCTCTAACACTCTCACCGCGTCCTCCACCGTCCGCGCGATAGGCCTGCAATAACGTCACAAAGACCATGGGGAAAAAAAATAATAAAAAAATAAAAACTGAGTCTTTTTGTAGGCTAACCCGATAATGTCTTGGCGAGGAGAGATGGGTGTGACGCCGGCTCGGCTGGTGAGGCCGACGGTGGGCTTGATTCCCACCAAGGACTGGGCCGCGGTGGGGCAAAGGATGGACCCATCGGTCTCCGTGCCGAGCGAGACCGCGGCCAAGTTGGCCGTCACAACGATGGCAGAGCCGCTGCTTGAGCCGCAGGGCGTGGCCGCGGGGTTGTACGGTTTCACCCACTGCCCGCCACGGGCGCACCAGCCGGTCGGGGTGGTGAAGGAGCCAAAATTCGACCACTCCGACATGCTGGTCTTCCCCAGGATGATTGCGCCAGCGTCCCGCAGCTGCGCCACCACGCCGGCGTCCCCCGCCGACGCTGCGCTGAGCAACGCTGCCGAGCACGTGGTCGTGTTGAGCAGTGCCGCCGCGTCGATGTTGTCTTAGAGGAGGATTGGGATGTCGTAGAGAGGCCGGAAAGCTCGGTTTCGCTTCTGGATGCTTGACGCATTTGTAAGCGCCGCCGGGTTAAGCTCGAGGACTGCTCTCAGGGTCGGTTTGAGCTTGTTGATGCGGTCCACGTAAATTTGCACCAGTTGTTGTGGAGAGAGATTGCCGTTGTTGAAAGCTCGGTGGATGCTTTCTATGGTGGCCTCCGCTATCTCAAATTCACGCTCACGCCCGTAACCGACGTTCTATAGGAGCAGCAGCTCTAGTATTATTATGAGGAGCTGCTTGAATCGAAATGGGGAGATCGAGACGGCCATCGTGGCTCTTGTTTCTGCAAAACAGTGACTTTTTTCCTCTGGGGAAGAAGGCTTAGAGGACGAGGTATATATAAGGGGCATGATAGACTTGAGTAGAGAGGACTGGCCATGCAGCGGAAGAAGTCAAAAGAAGAAAAAGGCTTGTTTATGGAGCTAAAATTATTAGATTATCGCGTATAAATCGACTAAACACCTTTTCGCTTAAATAGTGAATGTGACGCTCAAATGAAATAGCACATCAAAAGGAATGCGCTATCATTTTCGAATTATAAGACTTTTATTTTTCTACGTTACGCAAGGGGAGTAGGGTATCCTTTATCGAATCGGTCACAGATAATAATGGCAGAATCTTGTAGAGAGAATGAGAGCAGGCGAAGTGGAATGTCAGGAAAATATTGAAGAAAATTAGGGAAGCGAGTTCCAATTCAAGCATCATCATTAGGTTAAAATAATAATCTATACCATCATCATTGGGTTAAAATAATAATTTATGTCATTGGCACGGGGTATAGGGTATCCTTTCCGCGGATCCTTGAGCTTAATGTGGATGCCTATATCATCATCATTAGGTTAAAATAATAATCTATATCATCATCATTGGGTTAAAATAATAATTTATGTCATTAACATGGGGAGTAGGGTATCCTTTTCGTGGATCCTTGAGCTTAAATATGGTTCCCGCTATCATCATCATTAGGTTAAAGTAATAATCTATAGCATCATCATTGGGTTAAAATAATATTTATTGTCATTAACATGGTGAGTAGGGTATCCTTTTTGTGGATCCTTGAGCTTAATATGGTTCCCGCTATCATCATCATTAGGTTAAAGTAATAATCTATAGCATCATCATTGGGTTAAAATAATATTTATTGTCATTAACATGGTGAGTAGGGTATCCTTTTCGTGGATCATTCTGCTTATTATGGTTGCCTCCGCAATTTATTCTCCTAGAAACTAAAATTATCTAGAAAGATAGGTAAAAGAGATAAAATGGAAAATTAGTAAAGGAAAGGTAAAAAGATTAAGGAACCAAATCTAGGAAATAAGCAAACTATACTAATGCAAGGCTAAACCCTTGGTTCAAGAAGTGTTCAAGAAGATATAGCTTTGCTTCCATAGGTTGGGGTTCCAGCTGCAAGTATGGCTTCAACCTTAAACTGTTTACCTATCTTTCAATCTGAAATCAAAATAGATCCATAATCAAACAGTTAAATGATGAGAAATGGACCATCCCATATGCTCCTAAGCTTCCTTGGAAACAATTAAATCGTGAAGTGTAAACCCATATTTTTTTTATTCTCATGAAAATTTCTTATATTTAATTTTCTATCATGAAAAGCTTTCATTGTGACTTGGTAAATCACATATTTGTTTTACGCCTTATTTCGTAATTCTTGCAATTATTGGAGTTGGAACATATGATTTTCCCTTGCATCTTACATAGCAAGATTCAATTTTATAATCTCACAATAAGCTCAATGCTGAATCTCAACTGGAAGATGGCAGGCTTTTCCAAATATACATCCATAAATGGACATCCCAATGGGTCCCTTATAGGCTGTCCTATAAGCCCACAATGCATCAGGTAATCTTTCGCTCCAATCCTTACCATCCAGCCGTAAGATCTTTTTAAGGATCTTTTCGATTTCGTTACTAACTTCAACTTGGCCATTAGCTTGTGGATAGTAATGAATTGTCAACTTATGATTAACCCCATACTTCTTGAGGAGTGACCTCAAATGTGAGTTATTAAAATGTGATCCACCATCACTAATGATTGCCCTATGGCATCTAAAACAGGGTAACATATTCTGAGTTAAAATTTGAAGTACGACTTTATGATCACTTGACACATTATCTACCGCCATCAGAATATATTCATACCCATGTGATGGTGGAAAGGGTCCCATGAAATCTATGCCCCATAAATTAAAATTTTCTATTTCAATAATAGGTTTGAGTGGCATAGCGTTATTCTTCTTAAGATTTACCATCAATTAGCATTTCAAGCAGTTCTTAAAAAAACTCAAAAGAATCTCTAAATAAATTTGGACAAAAGAAACCACATTGAAGAACTTTAGATGTTGTAATATTGGAAGAGAAATGTCCACCACAAAAAAAGATGAATGATACAATTTTGAGATACTTCTATGTTCTTCTTCAGGCACTTATCTTCTTAATATTTGTTCTACACCTAAGTGAAAAAGTTCAGTATCCTCCAAAAAATAAAATTCAACTTCCCTGAGTAATCTCTCTTTATCTTGCTCATTGGGGGTTCGTCATGAAACGAGGTAATTAAATATGCATGCAAACCAAGGGATTCTTCTAGTGCTAACTCTCAGTATGTGTTTGTCAGGAAAATTTTCAGAAATAGGGGGTGCGGTGTTGACTCCATGAACTCATGGGCGCCATATATATCTACATGTAAATGATGATAAAATGCAAAAAAGTAGACTTGATATGCACTGTCATGTTGCCATGTGTCTGCGAGTAGTTAAAACATAAAACCAGAACATGGCATGCCACAGTCAATTATGGATCATAATGTCACATGTTTAAAACCAATTACATTTCCATCCTTTTGTGGAGGAAACCTAACACACTAGGACCTACCATCAGCATATGACCTAGAAAAGCGAAGTGAATCATCAAAATAATAATATGGAGTTTCAGATGCTAATAGATCAAACTCAATTAGCATGGCTCTAATGGGGAGACAGAGAGAGAAGTAGTCATTAATAAAATTTAAATCTAGGATTGATCCAACTTACAAAGCTTGATATCAAATGATCCAGAAGGTTAGGTAAGTTGAAATAGTGCATATTTATCCCTTATTTCTTTTTATGCCCTTACTTTTATAAACTGAGGCATGAATATTTGTAGAATTTATCCTCTAACTTACTTCCTACATATATGAGTAATTGGTAGAAATTGATCTTTGGAGTTTCGTCAAACTTGTCCTTTGCATTTTGAGTGTTTGAGGAGTGGCAACAAAGAATAGGAGCTTATCTGCACTCAAAAATTAGGATGGTCCAAGAAGGTTTCCTTGATTTCGAGTATTTCTTTTCTTTTAAAATAATAATCTATGTCATCATCATTGGGTTAAAATAATAATTTATGCCATTAATGTCACAGTTTCATCATCATCTCAATTTCAGCTGACATTCATACATCTTTCCATCATCACATCATGATCTCTGTATTTTTCCTCTTTTCTTTTCATCATCACTTCATTACCTGGGTCACTCTTCCCTGCTCCTTTCACAATGTCTCATATATTATCCTTCTTATTAGTCAACATAAATATTATTCAAAATTAACCATCAGCAACTCCCTTTGGATTTTCCTTTATCTCACTATCCCATAGTTTATATGTATCTCCTCTCATCTGGTTGATCACTAAATAATACTACTAAATCCATAATTACCACTCCCTCTAGAGACATTCTGGACTTATCACTTTCTAGATTTATTTATGTGAGGGCAAATTTTAAATTTTCATATTTTATTTCTAAAACTTTAAGATTTGGAAAATTGATTTGACAAGCCAAATTACAAAGTCAATGTCAAAATGTACTATTTTTTTCATATTGTGAAAAAAGTACAATATTGATCCTTGAATGGAGACTTGATCAAAATCCAATACATTTTGCATTTTTTTAGACTTTTTTCCATTTAATTGGATTTTGGTTTTAAATTAACCAATTTTATAATAATTATAATGTAATTTCAACAAATATTATTCAAAATAAAGTAGCAAAAGGCTACGATGCAAAAAAATTAATTCTGCGAAGAAATGAGAGGGAAACTTGTCACTTTACAAACCCATCTGCTACTGGAGTCGGAAGAGGAGACCAAATTTAGTATACTTCTCCAGAGAAAGACTTGACTGTAAGAAGTAACTGCCCTTCATTTACCTCCCTTTAAAATACTGTCGACTTTCAATGGGAAGGGATAAAAACCATTGAACGCTCACAGTTTGATCATCACTTCAATTTTGCCTCTCGCTTTTCATTTGCGTTCGGTGTCAACTCTCACATCCGTACGTGACACAGCAATTATGAAGATCTTCTAGTTAACTAGATTAATGCCTCTCTAATGAAGATTTCAGTCTGGATCGTCTAGTCAATTAGTAAGTTAGTAAAACCTCGACTCTCCCAAAAACCTGTCAATCTATTGAAGAAAGAGTACTGGCATTGCATCCTTAAGCATGGTCCTAAAGTCCATTCCTAAAATCACGTGGGTTGGTGGGAATATAAATTGATACTGTGCAAGATCTATTATAGTTATAAAAGTATTCTCTGATGATAATACTAAGGGGTTTTAAATTTTAGGGTCGGATTTGAATCCATGAGATAGGGACTTCGGAATGACCAACCACGGAATGATTCTGACATCCATAATCTAGTGCCATTAGATTGTGCAAAAATACATAATCAAAATTTAGAATAGAAGGAACCACAAGATCATACAACCCATCAGAGAAAATCAATGCCTCATGTTGAATGACCTTGATCGACATTGATCTGCAGCTCACCTCAAGGGTATAATAGGAAAAGGGAAGGCATGCATAACATTATGGAGAAGTATGGAAAAAATTAATGAGAATGATTGATGGGTTTTGTTAGGATGTTGATGGCACTGAAAAAACTAGGTTAACGAGAGAAAATGATAATGTGAAACGTGTGCATGGTGGAAGAGAAGTGATAAATGTGAACTTTAAAAATGGGATATGGCAACAAAATGGATAAAGATATCAAAATGGAAGAAAACAAAGAGGCAAGATGTCGACTATGAGGTAAGACGTGGATGTAAGGTTGATGATGTTAAAAGGTCAAAATGTTAAAGTTCAAATTTTCTTCGATTCATGATGAATACCAAGATACCTTAGGTGGATCTTGAAACCGCTTTCTCTCACTCGGCCTACTAAAGTAGGAGGAATTTCAGGATGACTTTTGTAAACATAAAGGGGTGTATTTATGGTACAACCATATGAGAAGTAAAAGGATGGAAAAAATATCTAAATTCAACATTTTGGCTCCAAAATTCTTTTAGATAATCGAATGTTTTTATTTGAAGTTGAATAATTCTCAACACTTTAAATTTCTCCCTGATTGACAACATGTCATGAAATTTTTGGAAATCCAAAAAATTCATAAAATGTATTAAATAATAATATAGCATTTTTAATTCATAAAAATATTATATATATTGAATTTCAAATAATGTCTTCAAATGTAATGTAAAAAGATGTCATGAAAATTATTTTCTTCATTGAAAAGATGTCATGTAAGCACATGAAAATACACCAAAAATTGGAACATTTTTAAAATAATTATAAATTAGTTCTAATTATTTTATGTTTTAAAACATAAAAATATAACCATTTTAATGCAAATAAACATATAAAAATTCATTATATTGTTATACTCCTTAGTGTGTTACCACTTAACAACCTTTTATGGTCGACCTTGTTAACTATTTATATCAAAATAAGTGTGAATTAATTAAGGCTCAGTTTAAGCCAATTGATAGGTAGAGTTCTGGCCTTTGGGGTTCTAAGAGACTTCACTTGCTAGATACAAAGGAGTTGATATTACATACCCTGGGGTACCTGCATATTTTCCATGGTCCAATACAGATATATATACCTAAATATTAATTATGTGCAGGACATTAGTGCTTCGTGGCAAACACACTCTCGAGGGACTTAACGATACTGTGTAGACCTTGGGATACAGCCCAAGAACAAAAATTTCATCAACGCAGACAACAAGATGAAGAGGACAAGATAAAGACAACTTAAAAAACATCAATTTATTGTTTTGAGAGCTATTGAATTTGAGAGAAAGAGGAAAGGTGCTGATTTTATGAAACCATGCATCAGGAGCTTGCGTCAGGGCATACAGAGACATTCTGAGTTGAGAAACATGAGAAGGATGAGTGGAAGAGATAAGATCGAAGGGTTGTTGCATAAAAATGATTTCTGATATCCACATGCAGGAAGAAATTTGAGATATCAAATTGTTTAATATCCCAATAATGAGTTTCTGCTAAATCAAGAAGAACTTGAAGGGTGGTTATTTTTATTATGGTGATAACCAACAGATTATTGGGTTATTTCTTTGAAATTTAAGTATTTGTATGCATTAAACTATTTATATATGTATATTATCAAACTATAAAATTATTGCCTGATTTTCGAATAATATTAAAATTTTATGGATTTAATGGTATTTTTAAGATTTATCCAACATCATATTCTTGAATAAATTCATTTTTAAATTCAAAATATATTTTTTATTGATTTTTTAACATTATATTCATGAATATATTAATTTTATAAGTTGGAATATACATAAATTATATTTTGTGAAAAAAATTAAATGATTTATGAATATATTTTGTCTTAAATTTTCGTCCTGCCACTTGTCGCCATTTTCTACAATCGGATGGCAACCAATCATGAGATTTGCCAATGATTACAGTAACCATACGAAAAAGGTGCAATTATTGCATCAAAATTTATAATGCCATAATGCCCAATAGTTATTGACATGTTTCTTATTTTTTATTCACAAGGGTGACATGGAGCAATAAAATGTTGGATTAGTCTCACTAAAGGTGGCGTCGAGGTGGAGCATCGGCACTACCTCGACGCAAGGCGCCTCATCTCGTTCTTTGTATCACCCCTCATCTTCCCCCATGTACTAGTCTCAACGACGATGTACTCTTTCATGATATAAATGCAATGACCCTATTCCCTGAGGGGGCTGCGTCCCATCTCCTCTAACCCCTTCTATGCGATCTTAAGCATTTGCAAAGACATCCGCTGCAAGAGATCAAGGCTGCTCAGCATTTTTCCCTGAACGTTGATGCCGGCACACGCCATATTTGAGCCAGAGACCTAGCTCAGGATTTGACCGTGTGTCAACCAGGCTTACGTTGAAGAGCGCGGAACTCCAGCGATGTGTCACCATCGCGTTGGTCATCCGTCATTTTATGTGTTCCATCAACATATTCGTCGGTTTGGTTTACCTTCCATCCAACTACCTAAACATTGTGTTTGCACATCGTGTGCTCTTAAAAAAGCACTCAAACTTCCTTTTACTTCTTAGAATATTAAGTCACTTAGACTGCTTCAACTCATTCACTCTGGCCTATGGGGTCCTGCGCCACTTAAGTCACATTTGGGTTTTTATGTTACGTGATTTTTGTCGATGATTACATCTACTTCACCTGGTTTTATACATTAAAACAATTGGTGATTTTATGTCTACCTTTTTTCAATTCCAAACACTCGTGGAACGTCAATTTTCAGAAAAAATTCTTGCTTTTCAATCAGACTAAGGCGGTGAGTTCTAGGCATTACAGAGACATCTTCAAAATACTTAGATCCAGCTTCGGGTGTCCTGTCCCCACACCCCGCAACAGAATGGAAATGTTCACTTCATGCATCATCATATTGTCAAAACTGCCCTTGCTATCTTCAATGATGTGTCACTTCCCCAAATCTACGGGGATGAAGCTGCAGCAACATTGACCTACCTCATCAATCGTATGTCTTCTTCTCTTTTATCAAATAAATCTCCGTATGAACTTCTTCATCAAGTTCCACCAGATTTTTCATTTCTCAAAACCTTTGGATGCATTTGCCTTCTGTATTTACGTGCCTATGCTATTAAAAAATTCACAGACAGATCCGATAGATGTATCTTGCTTTGCTACAATGCTCTTCATCATGGTTACCAATGCCTCTCACTTGTATCTAATAAATTGTACATTTCTCGCGATGTTATTTTTTATGAGCAGGTGTTTCCATTTGCTACTCTCTCATGCCCACGTTCCAAGTACTTCCCCAAGTTTATTAGGCCCCTCTCCTCCTGCTTCCATAAACTTCCCTCTTCCACGGCCATGTGTTTCGTCTCATTCTCGTGTTTCCTTAGCACCTTTCTGCATCCCATCTCCTTCTTCAAGACCCCGTTCCTTGCCCTCTTTGAATACTTCTACACACACTATCCCTTCCGCTGCCCAACGTTCGTCTGCACCTTCCAATGCATCTCCCCTTGCTTCCTCACTACCTCCAACATCACCGCCTGTCATGACGTCTACATTCGCCACCCCTTCATCCTCCTCCGTTGACCACCCCTTGCACTCTCTCACTAAAGTATATACTCGCGCTGACCATTTGGCCACCATAATTCCACCTCCCCAATTCTATCAGGTTTCTTCATCTTCGGTCAAGCCTCGCTCGTTTGTAGAAGCTGCTAAGGAACATGCTTGGCGACATGCCATGCATTCCGAATTTCAAGCCCATCTGCACAATGGCACCTGAACGCTTGTACCATTTCATCCTTCTCTTTGACTCCTCGGCTGTAAGTGGATCTATAAACTCAAACTTAACTCTGATGGTTCTGTCAACTGGCACAAAGCGCACCTCGTGACTCAAGGCTATCATCAGACCGCTGGGCTTGATTTCACGGAAACATTCAGTCTCATCGTTAAGGTAACTTCCATTCGTCTTCTTCTATCTATTTTCATTTTGCATCATTGGCACATTCATCAGATTCACGTTGCAACATTGCACATTTGCAACATGAGACTATCTACATGCATCAACTTCAAGGGTTTCATCACCCCCATTTCCCCTCTCATGTATGTCTTCTACGCAAATCTCTCTTTGGTCTCAAACAGGCACGTTGCACCTGGTTTCAAAAAATTTCTACTTATCTTCTTCACCTTGACATTTGCAGCTCACACACTCATTCCTCTTTGTTCTTTAAAATTGCTCTGACCTCTCGCATCTACCTTCTCATTTACATTGATGATTTCTTGGTTATCAGCTCAGATCACGTGGGGTATCCTCTCTCCTCATGTATTTACTTAAAGCTTTTGTCATTCGCGATTTAGGACCAGCATGTTATTTTTTAGGTATTCATCTTATTCCACATACTAGTGCTCTCATTCTCTCTCTGTCTTATTATTTATCTACCATTTTGCATCGTGCAAATATGTTTAGTTGTAATCCCACAATTACACCAGCTCCCACATCTCTTCCTTCTATGGAAAGTTGTGAATCATGTGATGTTACATTATATCGCCAAACTGTAGGATCCCTATAATATCTCACAATAATTACACCCGATATCTGTTATGCGGTCAATCGCGCTTCTCAACACATGCATAATCCATCGCTCAACCACTAGAAAGTGGCAAAAGATCTTGTACAATACTTACAGTGCAATCTTCATTTTGGACTTATGTTCTTTCTCTATTCTAGTCAATCTTTAAGCATTGTAAGTGATGCTGACTGGGCAGTCATGATCATCGCTCAACCAGCGGCTTCCTGATTTATCTTGGCTCAAATCTCATCTCATGGCATTCTAAGAAACAGGTCACAATGTGCCGATCAAGCACCAAGGCTGATTACAAATCCCTTACAAATGGCACGTCAGGATTGCTCTGGATTCAGTCGCTCTTACACGAGCTCCAATTTTACACAACTGGCACGCCTACTCTTTGGTTCAACAACATCGGGGCAACGTATCTCGAACATCGGGCCTACTATTTGGTTCATCACATTAGTTTGATATAGAAGCTATTAAAATATAAAATTTTAAATTTATTGGACATAGAAAGCATTTGTATAAGTGAATTTTAAACTAATTTATATTTTTATTATTTTCAAATATTTATTAATGAAGTATATATAATCTAATAAAATCTACTACGGAAATTGATTTAAATAAATTTAAAAATGGTAATAAAACATTTTTCCCAAATTAAATTGATTTATTAAAAAAACATACAGTAAGAGATTTTTAGTTAACTCAAAGTAAATACCTTATTTGGTATTTATACCCTGCCAGTAATTATTCAAGGCAGTGGTGTTAATGGTGAATGGATGTGTTTGACTATTGTGAACTGTAGGGATATGTCGGCAGATGGTTGCATGTTAGCAACCAAGGGGAACGGGACAAATGATGTAGCCTAATGTGGAGCTAATGAGTGGTGAAATCTAATGTGGAGCTTGTGATGGTGAAAAATTAGGCATTAATTGAAATAACCTAGAGTAAATTTGAATATATGAGTAAAAAGAGACATATCACACTAACCTCTTTCTCACGTGAACAATGGGGCGAGTGGTGCTTTCTATTCATGAGTACTGATATGAAGGTCAATACCTAGATCCATTTCTCTTGGAATGCGTTAACAGATTAAATTTAAATTTTGAATGAGCAAATTACTCTATTAATCATGATTAAGAATAAATTCTAAGATTTTCTTACTATATGGATTGGGGGGATATTTATCCATCCAAAATAATGGATGAATAAAAGAGTTAAAGATGGAACTACCCTCAAAATTTAAGAATGAAACTACTTCTACATCATTATCTATAGACATTTAAAGTTGGACAAATCTGACCAATCTGATTATTTGTCTCCTAGGTGATCCGTATAGTGGATTGCCAACATGGCAATAAATTTTAGGAATTACAGAAAAGTCCCAAGTTTCCTTAAAATATAAAATAAAATTTAATGTTATATCATATGAGTTAGAAAATTACTTTATTTATTCATTTAATTTTAAAATTAAATAATATACCAGAAATTTTGCAAAAAACCAGAAAACTTAGAAACTAATAAACCCTACATATCTAAAAACATTTTTAAATTATAAAAATATTTTATTTATGAAATTAATTTTATAATTTTTTTTAAAATATTATAAAGTTGAGAAAAATCCAATCACCATTCTAAAGTTTTTAATATGGATTCATGTTGTTTTAAGTGAAAATAAACACAAAATAGAGGAAACTAATATTAAAATTAGCATATTATTTGTGATTATCAGACATCAACTAGATGAAGGCTTTGGGAAGCTGAGGTGAGGGAGGTCAGACATTTTATTTATGTGGAAGATTTAAGAATGTTTGAGACATTCGACGTTCACCACTTTTATTTCTTGATATCCTTGTTAGACCTTATTTTTAAGTATTTAGTTTCTGGGGCATTCACACAAACTTAATAAGGTTTTCTCATCACTTGGGACTGGATACCTCTAAATAGCATTTATTACTAGCATAATAAATATAAAAAGATTATTCCACCATGAACTCGATCTCCTTCTATAGATAAGTAAATTGTATCTCATATACAACTAAACTGGAGTAGATAAAATGCAAATAATTTATTTCACTCTTTTTTATTCATGCCTTAGCCATTTGAACTTCTAGTGTGTGCATAAAACATAAATAAATAGATAAATGTGCATCATTAAAATGATGGACTTTTAAAATGGTGGATTTAAAATTTTCATTTAATCATACGATTTAATAGAGATATATAATACCCAATCACTCTTTTAATTTGGAATTTGCATGATTAAAATTTTTAAATTCACTACATAATGCATAACATGTAAATCTAGTAATTACATTTCCTCCACTGATATATCATAAAAATTAGTAAAACATATTTTGGATATCTTAAATTAACTTTGTTTAAATATTTTAAATATTTAATCTTATTCAACTATACTCAGCTGTTCTAATATAATCTAGCACCAAAGTCCAGTCTCATCTAACGCCTTCACATTATCTTTGTTGTGCGCTTATGACCTCTTTTGAGTTGTGTGTCGGCCCTATGTATTGTACTGGGACCCATGTGCTCATGTAGTCGGACCAATGTGTTTAGGCCATACTCATCCCCTACGTACGGGGCCCCTTATGACCAATTATGTGGGCCTTTTCATTAATTTTCTAAAGGGGAAGGCCACACTGATCCCCTATGTAAGAGGGAGGGGGTACCCTCATCAGAAAGAAGGATTGTTTGTTTTATTTTATTTTTTGTTTTTGATGTATTTACAGGATTTCCATAATGAATATGGCATACTTTAGAAAACCATAACGACGCCACCGTCGTCGCCAATGCGATCCCCGCCATTGCCAACACAGAAGCCAATGTTGCACCACTGGATGCCTACTCGTGCAGCCCAGCTGCCTGCCTGTGCCGCACACCTGTGGCCCCGACCGCCCAGCCACCCGATTGTCTACCTGCTAGCCCTGCGGCCGCCCGCCTGTACCGCCCTGCCACCTACCTTCCCCAAGACCGGTCGTTGCGCCACCTAGTAACCAACCCTGCCACTCCATCGCCACACCTTGCTGCAAGGTTGCAACTAGTCTGGTATGCACACACCTTGTTATACGATTTCATTATTTCTTTCAATACCTCCCGAGCGCATCTCCACTACCTGGATTAGGGTAGGTAAAGGTACAATTAACTTCCCAGATAGAATTTCTATTAATATGTCATTGGTTGAAATCATCGAGGGTGTGCGCGCAAGCAACAATAGGCTCCCAATGATTACTATTGGATGACGGTGCGGATTTGTGGGCAAAAGACACTGGCAACCAATAAGTCACGATAAGAGGGTCCTGGATATGCCAATTGGCTCCCAATGACCGGGACATTGTCATTTCCCCCGCACAATTGACGTTGGAATAGTTGTTTGATCCCAACTTGTTGTTCCTTATCAATCATGCTACATGTTCTTGGCACTATACAAAGTCCTGTCCTCTAGCACTGTACAGAGTACTATACTTTAAAATTCATATCTTTTAATTTTTAAGGCATTTCAAGTGAAAATTTGTACATTGGTTCCTAAATTTGGTTGTCTTTAAATCCATTGAACTGAAATAGATGAACAAGGAAAACACAAAACTACAAGAAAGTCCCCCCCCCCCACTCAATTCACTCTTATCTGAAACAAAAATTTAATCCACATATGCAACATATTCTGTTCTTTCAAGAGAGAAACTAAGAGATGTTCAATATTCTACTCAACACCGAAGCAAAAATATTTCCACGCCAAAGAATCGCGAGCAATGAACAAGGAAAACACAAAGTTAAAAGAAAGTCCCCCTCCCCCTCCGCCCAATTCATTCTCATCTGAAACCAAAATTTAATCCACATATTCGACAAATTCTGTTCATTCAAGAGAGAGACTAAGAGATGTTCAGTATTCTACTCAACACCGAAGCACAAATGCTTCCACGCCAAAGAATCGCGAGCGCCGAACAAGGAAAACACAAAATTAAAAGAAAGTCCCCTCCCCTCCACCCAATTCGCTCCATCTGAAACCAAAATTTAATCCGCATATTCAACATATTATGTTCCTTTTGAAGAGAGAGAGTAAGAGATGTTCAAATATTCTACGCAACACCGAAGCAAAAATACTTCCATGCAAAAAGAATCGCACGAACTAAGGAAAACACAAAACACTAAAACAAATCCATCCCAGCCACAACCTACTGCACTCTCATTTGAAACCAAAATTTAATCCACATATTCAACAAATTCTGTTCATTCAAGAGAGAGACTAAGAGATGTCCGACATTCTACTCAACACCGAAGTAAAAATATTTCCACGCAAAAAAGAATCGCGATCGACGAACAAGGAAAACACAAAACACTAAAACAAATCCCTCCTAACCACAACCCAACTCATTCTCATCTGAAACCAAAATTTAATCCACATATTCAACATATTCTGTTCTTTCAAGAGAGAGACTAAGAGATGTTCAATATTCTACTTAACACCGCCGCGAAAATACTCCCATGCAAAACAATCGCGAGCGATGAACAAGAAAAACACAAAAGACTAAAACAAATCCCCCACCTCCACTCAATTAACTCTCATCTGAAACCAAAATGTAATCTACATATTCAACATATTCTGTTATTTTCAATAGAGAGACCGAGAAATGTACAATATTCTACTCAACACGGACGCAAAAAATACTTCCATGCAAAAAGAATTAACAAGGAAAACACAAAAGATTAAAACCAAATCCCACAACCCACTTCACCCTCATCTGAACCAGGGATGCAGCGGCTTCCCCACAACGTAGACGACGAACCCAATCCGGCCGAGCTCCTCCGCATCAACCACGTTCCTCCCATCAAAAACAAACGCCGGCTTCATCATCCCCTCGAATATCCTCCGATAATCCAACCCCCTAAACTCATCCCACTCCGTCAAAACACACACCGCATGCGCTCCCCTCGCCGCTTCGTACGCGTCTTCCTTCACCTCCACCCCCGCCACCTCCGCCAATATCTGCTCCTCCGCCACCAGCGGATCGTACACCGCCACCGCCGCGCCCTCCGCCACCAACCCTTCACAAACGCTCGCCGCCGGCGACCCCCTCGCCTCGTCCGTATCCTTCTTAAACGCGAACCCCAGCACGGCCACCCTCTTCCCCTCCACAGTGTTAAACAAGGCGGACACCACGCGCCTCACGAAGCGGCTCTTCTGGTGCTCGTTCATGGCGATAACCTGGCGCCAGTACTCGGCCGCCTCGCGCAGGCCGTGGCGCTCGCAGAGATAGACGAGGCCGAGGAGGTCCTTCTTGAGGCAGGGCCCGCCGAAGCCGACGCCGGCGCGGTCGCCGAGCCCGACCGCGGCCGCGACCTGGCCCGCGTCCGCGCCGGTGGCCTCGCAGAGCGCGGCCATGGCGTTGATGGAGGAGACCCTCTGCGCGAGGAAGGCGTTGGAAGCGATCTTGGCGAGCTCGGCGGAGAAGAGGTCCGTGGTGATGATCTTCTCGGCGGGGACCCAGTTAAGGTAGAGGTTCTTGAGCGCCTGGACGGCTGCCCGGCCTCGGGCGGTGTCTCGGCCGCCGATGAGGACTCTGGCGGGGGTTAAGAGGTCGGCCATGGCGGAGCCCTCGGGGATGAACTCGGGGTTGGAGACCACGTCGAAGGATCCTCCGTCCTGGCTGAGGATTATCTCTATCGCGGAGGCGGTCTTGACGGGGACGGTGGACCGCTCGACGACGATCTTGTGGGAGGAGGAGACGCGGGAGATGAGGCGGACGGCGGTCTCGAAGGAGGAGAGGTCGGAGGCGTGGCCGGCGCCGAGGCCGGAGGTTTTGGTGGGGGTGGTGAGGGAGAGGAAGACGATGTCGGCTTCGGAGACGTGGCGAGAGACGTCGCAGCTGAAGTGGAGGTTGCGGTTGCGGCAGAGGCGGACGAATGCGGCGAGGGCGGGGGAGAAGATGGGGAGGTGGTCGCTGTTCCAGGCGGAGATGAGGGCGGGGTTGGCGTCCACCACGGCGACGTCCACCGACGGGCATTTCAGCGCTATCACCGCCATTGACCGGGCCCCCTCGTATCCTGCGCCTATACAGCACAGCTTCACCATCTTCTTCCTCTTCTTCTTCTTCTCTCTCTTCTTCTGTTCTCTCTTCTTCTCTCTTCTCTCTTCTTCTCTCTTCTTCTCTCTTCTCTCTCTCTTCTTCCTCTCTCTCTCTTCTTCTTCTCTCTCTCTTCTTCTCTCTTCCGCTTTCTCTTCTTCTCTCTCTTTTCTTCCTCTCTCTCTCTTCTCTCTTCCGCTTTATCTTCTTCTTCTCTCTCTTCTTCCTCTCTCTCTCTTCTCTCTTCCGCTCTCTTCTTCTTCTCTCTCTCTTCTTCTTCTCTCTCTCTTCTTCCTCTCTCTCTCTTCTTCTTCCTCTTCCTCTTCTTCCTCTTCTTCTTCTTCTTACTCTTCCTCTTCCTCCTCCACTTCTTCTTCCACTTCCTCTTCTTCCTCTTCTTCTTCTTCTTCTTCTTCTTCTTCCACTTCTTCTTCTTCCTCTTCTTCTACCGCTAGTACTATTCGCTCTAGAAATGGGCGAATGGAGAACTGGTAAGTATGGGAGTATGGGCTGAGAGGAGAGAGGGTGGGGGGGATTTATGGGGGGAGGCGCGTTGTATGGGAGAAACTGTACAGAGCCAACAGGTTCTGAATTAAGGCCGCGCTTTCTCTCTCTAGCTTCCGCGTTCTCTGCCTGTGGGCAACTGGGCGCTGGCGATTCGGTGGGAGTGAGAAAGAGGTAGAGCCAGATGTCATCATTGGGTGGATATGTCATCGTACTGATGGATGATCGTATAATTTGATATTCCTGTACGCATGGACAGATGGATCCATGGATGGATAGAAAAATAGATGGATAGATAGATAGATAAATAGATAGATAGATGGATGGATAGATAGATAGATGGGTTTAGGGATAGATGGATAGATGGGTAGACCAATAGATAGGTCAGTTCATAAGTGAAAGATTCATAAATAGAGAGATAGATGCATGGACAGAACAAGATAAAGAGAGAGAGATGGATTTATGGGCCCACCGTCTTGAAACCGCTATCTTACAAGGCCAGTACTAAGAGAACTGATTCCATTAATTCTCTCTGGCTGCCACCTTCGCGGAAATTGGGCTGTAAAACCGTGGGCCTGGCCATTGGCCGCCGTTTAACAGATTACTCAGATGACGTAAGAATAACGTCATTTACATTGACGTCGTCCGTTCATATGACGACGGTTAGTAGCCTATTCAACCGGACGCGGACGGGACGAATTTTTGTCCTTGGACGAAAAAATCGTCCCGTCTGAGGATACGGACGAATTTGGGGACGAAAATTCGTCCCGGGGACCACCGTACAGGACGGTTTTCACATCCGATGAACTGTCCAATGAATGTGGACTAAAAACCGCCGGATTCACATCCGATGGTTGAGATGTAGGCACTTGGCCTTGCAATGACAATTTGCATCAAAGTCCCTGTTTTTTTGCGTCTGTGCAAACAGACGCCGCTCAGAATTAATTGTACATATGTCCTTTTGCATTCTCTCTCCTTCATATTTTCCTTAAAAACCTTAGAAAAATATATATTAATACATTAAAAATATAAAATGGGTTTTTTTCGTCCGGGACGAATTTCGGGACAAAAATTCGCCCCGGGAGGACTGGACGGGACGAAAAAACCATCCCGGTATGATTGGACGGGACGGTTTTTTATTGTTGGACGAAAAACCATCCCGCCCTTCGTCCCAGGACGAACTCTGAACGTCGGACGGGACAAAATTCGTCCCGTCCCATCCATCGTCCACGTCCGGTACAATCCGCAACTATATCATGTGTACTATATCATTATCCACGTCAGGACAAAATTCAACGTCGACAGATGACGTAGCCATCTTCGTCGATGACGAGAACGACACAAGATCATGTGTATTATATCATGTGTAATTCAACTTAGGGTGAATGAGAAGTTTAAGGCTATTTTGCATAGAAAAAAAATGTAGGATCAAATTATCACGGGGATACCATCTTTCTGGAGAAATAAAACCTGAAATAGAAATAAAATAAGTTACATGGATTTAGCAAAGAACACTAGGCATTATCATTCATAACATGATATCTCTCAGTGAGCTTATTTTGCAACAGACTAATCATTGGAGGATGATCTCCATGTCTCTCTCTTTTAACCTTTTGTCGAGGAGGAGGAACGAGATGTACCCAAGTAATTTGTCACAAAACCCATGATGACAAACCTGCCAATGTTCGGATGATCGATCATATCAGTAAGTAAGAGCAAATGAGATTTATCAAGTTAATCAGTATCGGCGTAAACGAAAAAAATTGCAGGTCACAGAGATAGATAATTGAAGCCATGTTGCTGAACTATAAATGCAACGAATTGCCGAGAAACAAGTCAAATACATGCATAAATTATTTTTTTAAGGTGAGAAGAGGGCAATTAAGCGTCCACGAAAGGATATGTCCACATTTATTTCACATTCATTCAGCAGAAAAGGCTGTGTCGCGAAAATAGACTTCCTGGCCGAAAAAACAAATTTTTATCACGACAAAACTCGATGTTCACTCCAGTGTTTTGGGATTTCTTTTATATTGCCCTTTAACTGACCTTTCTTTTATAAAAGAAAGGTCAGAATCTTCGTTTGGCAGATTATTTGAAAAAATTATCAATCCTAGGCGATAGACGTCCATATTATCAAATCAGTACAAATCCTTTTCATATTTCCAAACTCTATGTTCATCTATCCCTTAATTTTATCCATTCACTTAATTTTAAGGATATAACATGCCGCTATTCTACTCCATTATACACTTTTCAGACACATGATTAAAAAAGTAAAAGGTAAAAAAAATGTCTTGAAACTTTTAACAGGCAAGGGATTCGGAGACAAGTCAATCACGGCTCAGACTCATTCCAATGGTTCGACAAGAGGATAATTCTTTAAATGAAGGAATTACAATATAGATGGTCGATGAGGAAAATAACGTACTAAATAATGAAGATTCCATCATGATTCTGTTTCTCATTCAAATGTACCAGAAGATCTCGTCATCAAGAGCTTGAAATGTGCCGATTTCACGTATATATTTTATTAAATATCCATCCCAACATTTTAGTACATTGCAACGCATAGAGAAGCAAGAAACGAATGTGATGAATGGATTTGCAAGAAAATACAAGTTTCGGTCTAAAGCGCAAAGGACAACGTTAATTGAGCACAGTGGGAGAAAATTGCCCACCTCAGAAATCAAAAAAACAAAGGAAATGTACATGACAGTAAGCTCACATCACGGCCATAGATATCTGCTTAAGATCGCTTTCGAGGTTCTTCATGTTAACAAGCGCCTGAGCGCAGAAAATCAGCGACAACCACGAGCAAACCTTGTACTGCGCAAAAAAGGCACCAGAAAACAAATCAGGACGCAAGTAAACCAGTTAAATACGCACAAAGAAGTCGTGCAAATAGTAGAAATACAGAACGACGATTCGGAGGCAAGTTGACGATTACGCAGATAGTGAAATCAAAAAGGGGATACAATTCAGATCAAAGAGAAGCCAGACATTATGAAATTGATTACCCGGAACATAACTCCGGCCATGGCGAGAAGCATGGCGAGAAATCCAGAATAATCGACTGGGAGATCCTGCGGGGAAACCGTCGGAGGGACGTAAGGCTTGGCGGAAGAAGGTTGCCTCGGATCGGAAGCAGACGACGACGAAATTTCCTTCATTTTCACGATCAAGATCCCTCCGCGATCAACCCTAATTTCTCCCGATGCGGCCTCCTCTTCTCTTATTCAATTCCCTCATTAACCTCCACGATCGTGGTAAACTTAACCGGAAATATATAAAGAAAACATCGAAAATATAGTAATACTATAATCTTAAGAAAGTATGTACACCTAATTAACCACTCCGTGCCTTTAACACATACCTAAACCTATACCATAAGTATAGTTTCGGATAGAGAACGGCAACTGTCATCCGTCACACATCACGGTGATGGCAACGTGAGAGATGACATGACGGTGAAGGTGACGGTGATGAAATTAGGGGCCTGTGACGGTGACGGTGACGGTGACAGACGGCGAACTGGGTGGTGACATGATGGTGACGAAGGGCCTCGAACGAGTGACGTGACGGGACGGCCGAGATTTAAGCTTAAGAATGATAAAAAAAGCTTAAAAATCGTTAGATTTAAGCTTTTCGATGGCCGAGATTTTGCCACATGGCGTCGCTAACATGATTTCTTGGCATTTTGCAGAAAAGTCCCTGCATTAATTTGCGCATGCAAAAGGATGCCGTCCATAGATAATTGGAGATATGCCCCTCCAATTCTCTCTCTTCCGTATGGTTGTTTTTCTCGTCACATGTGACGGTGACTCCGTCCGGTGACGGGGACGTGACGGGGACACCACAAATCATGACGGTGACGCGAACGTGACTGATTTTTCCGAAATCCTCAGACATGTAACGGGATGGTGACGGGACGAAACATTCGTCACGTCAACATCTGTCACGGATCATCATCCATCCTGTCACATCCGAGGCATCACGTCCCAGACGTGCTGTTTCCTAGTTTCTGATCGTCCCGGACGTGACGTCCGGAATCCGTCCAGGGACGTGGACGGGACGGTTTTTTCGTCCAAGACCTCCGGACGGGACGGTTTTTTCGTCCGAGTGGAAGAAAACCGTCCTTTCCATTCGTCTCGGGACGAATTTCCCTCCAGGTTTTCGTCCAACAGCATATTGTAAACCGTCCCGTCAGCGTTGCTGCACTGTAACCATAAGCTTTGGTCTGGTTGCGGTCGTGCCTCCGTCTGATCATCTTGACTAGTCAATGTCAAAGTTAAAGAAGAAAAGTCAATATGAAAATATTTAGTAGTTGGGAGATCAGAAATGGTTTGATGAGTCCAAATATTTATTAATGGTTTGCAGAAGAACGACACCGGTGACAACCGAGTGTTTGCAAGGGGCTGGTGCGGAGGGCGAGGTGGTGACGGTTTACAGTCTGCTGGTGACGGAGGACCAGATCGTGGTGGCGGTGGTGATGGCGCGGGACACAAACAGCGAGCGGAGCACATGCAGTGTGAGTGTTGATGGAGTGGGATGGGTTCTGGGGGCTGGATTATCAAAGGATTAACAATGAGATGATGGAGCCAGTGTTTGTCTTTTATAGACAAAACATGGTTGATGGAGAGGACCTGCGACGGATTGGGTTTGTCGTCTATGTTCATGGGCAAACTGTTGCATCCCTGATATTGAAGATCTCTTAGTTTCCAAAAGGGTAACAGCCTTTTGGGGGTTAGTATTATGTCTGAGTGCTTTTCTATCTAGAAAATGGTTTAAATTTAGTTTTAGATGAGTTATAAGTACAAACACTGACATGGGCCCCTCGAAAAAAACCTCTGGAAATTGCATTAACTGGCTTGACCTGTTATAGACTAATTAGGTTCTGGTTGTTGGTGGGCTGTCACTGCACCCAATTTGGCTTAGACATTGACTCATCTAATTTCAATAATAATTTGTTGTTCAGAAAATTGATAATCATGATAAATTTTACCATATGTATAATTGGACAATGAACAAACAGTTAATGGTTAACCTAGAATGACCAGACAAAGGCAGTTAACCTCCTCCGTAAATTAAAATATCAAATTGGTTTAAGTTATAGATATTCTCTCATCTGCATCACCACTTGGTAGATTTTAATTTAATGATCAGTGGTCTCCCTATTTTGTTGTATTGGCATGATCAAGGTCAAAAAAATTGAAAATGTGTTACCAATGAGTCATTGAATTATGTGACTATATGAACAATCGAGAGAGAAGATAAATCAGCTTAGATTGGATCCAAAATCAAAATATTTTCATTAAAAAATTTTATGACATTTTAAAATCAATTAAATTGTTTTGAAGTTCATCTGAGCCTGAATTGAACTTTGTAACATATCTGAGTTTCAAGAGGGGACGGACTAAAGTTGACTTGATAATTATTAAAGTTATATCGATTATATTTATTTTAATGTAATCAGTATATATTTGCGAAGCGCAAATTTTGGGATTACAATGAAAAAGTGGAACAAAGTGGAGAGTGACCCAGTGTTTGGATCAACTTATTATCACATCGCATATTTTTCTTACTAACATGTTTTATCAAGATGGGGGCGGAAGAAGATATCAGCCATTAAGCTTGGTAGTATGGAATAGGATGATGAGTAGAAGTAAACTTAAATCATGGAAGTATACTGTCAATGATAAATTTTCTTTTTTTCCTTATATTTTGTTAGTCTAGTTTAGTGGGATTTGGCTTTGGAGGCCTAGAAACCTGATAGTGTGATAGTTTGGGGTCAGTGCTCCCAAATAACTATGTAGGACATGAGAATTCCCAATATAATATTGTGAAATAGCATGAATATGTTATAAAGTTTTATTTTACACACTTTGCCTCATGTATCCACTACCAAGATAGGATGCAACCCTACTAAATAAATATCCAGTTTTCATTTGCTTAAACCAACCCTCATGTTATTCGCATAATAGAAATTAGTATCCAATACTTTGATAAATGAGTCAAGGGTTGGAAAAAGTGAACCAACGCTAGGATGGGAAACAACTGGGTAGCTTGGTGCTCAGAGAAGAGAAGCAGTGAGATCCAATCCATGAAGGCCTAGATAAAAGAGACCAATGATTTTCATATGCAGACAACACATGCAATATAGTTTAGTCTTATATGGTTTATTTGATTCCTTATCAAAGAAGATAAGGGTTACGTGGGCTAGAATATATATTGGGCACTGGAATAGTGAGGAGATAAGGGAAAATGAGCCAAAAAACTCAGGGAAAATCTCATTTTAGGTATAAATCACCAAGTGATTGCCACAGCCTTACAGTATTCTTATATAGAAATATACCTCAAACATTTTCGGAACTAACTCATTTCATTAACTTTCAAAATCTCTAATATGGAAAAAAATTTATAGTTAGACATATGGTCTTGATCATTTTGATATTTGTTTTCTCCTCAAACCCATGGTTTTCTTTTTCATTTGTGTTGCTGCTAAATTGATTTCGCGGTCATTCAAAAACATTTAAGTAAGTTAATATGAATATAATAATCCATGAAGCATAAAATGATTATTTAGATGAATAAGTAGCACAGTGAGTTCAGGTTGACTGACTAGGGAATTTATATATAACCATAGATCTTCAAGAGGAACTCATGAAAAGTGATAATGTGAATAAAATATATTTTATTAACGATAAGAGAGTAAAGAAAATTGTAGAATGGGATGAACGAGAGTGAGAATATGTGAAGTTAATAATATGAGGGAAGTACATTATTAATACGTATTCAAGGTAATTAATAAATAAGGAGCGCAATAATGATCAAACAAGAATGTTCCAACATATAAAGAAGGAAGCATAAAAAAGTAAAGGAAAATCAAGGGATGAGGATAGGATAATGCATAATAAAATTTGGGATGAGAACATGATATTTGGGAAAGCAATAGGGAAATGAGCTCATATAATGAGTTTTATGATAGATAGATAGAGAAAGAGAGGAAAATAGATAGATAGATAAATAGATAGATATAGAGAGAAAGAGAGGAAAATAGATAGATAGATAGATAGAGAGAGAAAGAGAGGAAAATAGATAGATAGATAGATAGAGAAAGAGAGAAAGAGAGGAAAATAGATAGATAGATAGAGAGAGAAAGAGAGGAAAATAGATAGATAGATAGATAGAGAAAGAGAGAAAGAGAGGAAAATAGATAGATAGAGAGAGAAAGAGGAAAATAGATAGAGAGAGAGAGAGAGAAAGAGAGGAAAATAGATAGATAGAGAGAGAAAGAGGAAAATAGATAGATAGAGAGAGAGAAAGAGAGGAAAATAGATAGATAGATAGAGAGAGAGAGAGAGAAAGAGAGGAAAATAGATAGATAGATAGAGAGAGAGAGAGAGAGAAAGAGAGGAAAATAGATAGATAGATAGATAGGTAGATAGATAGAGAGAGAGACGGGGAAAGAGAGGAAAATAGATAGATAGAAAAAGAGAGTGAGGGGGAGAGAGAGAGAGAGAGGAAAATAGATAGGTAGATAGAGAGAGAGAGGAAAATAAATAGATAGATAGATATATAGATAGTGGGGGGAGAGAGAGAGAGAGGAAAATAAATAGATAGATAGATATATAGATAGTGGGGGGAGAGAGAGAGAGAGGAAAATAAATAGATAGATAGAGATATAGATAGAGGGGGGGGAGAGAGAGAGAGGAAAATAAATAGATAGATAGATATATAGATAGTGGGGGGAGAGAGAGAGAGAGGAAAATAAATAGATAGATAGATATATAGATAGTGGGGGGAGAGAGAGAGAGAGGAAAATAAATAGATAGATAGATATATAGATAGAGAGAGAGAGAGAGAGAGAGAGAGAGAGAGAGAGAGAGTAGCCAGTAGCTAGAGACAACCAATGCGGGGAAGTGACCAGCGCAATGGAATATTCTCCCTTTGATGAGTATTTTTTCACTGATCCCAGACAAGTCCCATCAGTTCTGCCCACCTTCCATATCCCTCCAACATGTTCGACTCACCCGCTATTTTCCTTCCTCTTGTCCTGTTGATCCGAACCCACCAGCCCTTCAACCTTCCATTCCCTTAAATCTTCTCAATTTGTGCTGAAAATCGAAGACGGGTTGTGATACCATCCCCAAGAAACATTCTTTTCCCGATTTGCGTTCCCTGGGCTTTGATTTTCTGAACAGTATTGCATTGTTGTTTGAACCCAGTTGCAGTTTCGATCATGATCCGGGTCTCGTCATTGATCTTGATCCTGATATGCTTGGCGCTGTCACTGCTTGTGAGCGCTCACAAGGGCGGAGAACAGGCTCTTTCCAAAATCGCGATCCATAGGATAACTCTTGCCGATCAAGCTTCCGTATCTCTGAAGGCTTCTCCGCCGGTGCTCGGGGTGAAGGTTCATCCTCCGCATCCCGCCTTCAACCCGAATTATAAATCATCAACCCAATCTTTCCATTGTCCCGTGTTCTTATGATGATGAAAGACATTTGAATTGGGAACTTTGTCCGTGGTTATTTGTGTATTGCACAATTCTTGGTGAAAAACCGAACGGGTCGATCTGTATTATTGCGTTATTTGTTTTCATCGTTATTACCAGATGTAAATCCTGGGGAAACTCAATTGTATGAGCCGTTTCTTCTTTTCTTCTCCTTGTTATTATTCGATTTTTCACAAGTTTTCTGCATCTCTTGCCACACTGAGCGGCCAGGATCGCCCTGAATATATAATTGACCCATGTGTTATTTAAATTTTATAAAATTACTTCCGTTGTTGAAATTCAGACGCGCACTGTATGTCTATCGGCTCATTCAAATTGTTATCATCATTTTATGTACTTTAAATACGAATTCTATAATGAACTATTCATCATTTCTAACATTTCCGTTTATAATATTATGATATTTACTTTGTATTTTGGATCATTAGGTTAGAAAGATTCCCCAGAAAAACTGAATCTCTTATAGTTCTTCTGAGCGTTATTTTTTTGGCTGTTATTTTTTCCCGTTTTGCGGAAGCCTTCTCGGTAACGTGAATTGTTCATCTAATTTTTTTATTCATCTGTTCGTCTAATTTTTATTATTTTCAAAATTGATGCTTCCATTGTTTGCTTTGCATCGTCATTTTATTCATTACAAATAGTTAAAATATTTTAATATCCCCAAAGGAAATAAATACTTGGATTTTTATCTAGCGTTCAAAATATTTTTTTAGAACTGTGAGATTATCATTTCATCTCTTTCGACACATTAGATTGTAAAGGTTGCCCTTTATTTTTTATTTTTTTAAGGCTGTCCTAGGTAATTTGGTTTCTGGTGTTTCCAGGGTGAAACTTCTGAATGGGTTACATTGGATTATACCAATGCAAACCCATCGAATGAGGACTGGATTGGGGTATTTTCTCCAGCAAATTTCAGGTTCTATTCCTGCTTCAAGTATTTGGAAAAAAAAACAAATTTCATTGATTCCCGTACATTTGCCTAATTATACTATTGCGCAAAATGATCCTATTCATATTTTTTTTGAATTGCTCATAAGTTTGGAATGTATTTTATTGCCGCATAATGTTAAATAAAAACTTTGATTTTTAGAGACAACTGGTAAAAAAGAAAGGAAATAGGGCTATTTCTCAAAACATGAAATAGATGTGCAAGACTAGGTATAACCGTCATTTTCTTAATATGTTTGCAAACTGAATGTTTCTGCATGATCTTTTAAAAATTCTCCAGTGGCTCCATCTGTAAGACTGAAAACCAAAGAGAATATCCTCCATTCCTGTGTACCGCGCCTATAAAGGTTAGTAGAGATATAGGAAAATATGTATTTCTCAGAGAAAATTTTATTTTATTCTTTTTTTTTTTTTTTGGTTTTTTATCGTCATGCAGTACCAGTATGCCAACAAATCAGATGGGAACTATGTCATCACAGGGAGGGGAAGGTTGATGTTCAGATTGATAAATCAGAGAGAAGACTTTGCCTTTGCATTGTTTTCTGGAGGATTACACGATGCAAGTATTCCATTTTTTTCTTATGTTATTGTTATTTTACCTTTTTTACATCCATCAGTGTTTGGTGGATGTCAGGGCGTCAAAATGCATTAACATTCTTATGCTTAAAAAAATATTAAAGATGCATTAATATTAATGCCAAATTTATGGTAATAATAACCAGTTCGGTTGCTGTAAGATTTTATAACATTTTTTGTCTTCATACTCACCAATCTAACTTAACTACAGTATTAATATTTTCTCTTTATGACTCAGCCTAAGCTGCTTGGAACATCCAGCAGAATAAGCTTTGCGAACCCCAAAGCTCCTGTTTACCCACGTCTGTCTCAAGGGAAAGAATGGAACGAAGTAAGCAGAAACGTCCTTGCATGTTTTCTGTCTTTCCAATTTTTTTTGGCAATTCTATATTTATTTTTTACATTATCTTGCAAAGATTTGAGATATGTATTGTAACATCAAATAGCCAGAGATGAAACGAGATAAATAAATATTGCTTTTAATTATTTAATTAGAAGTTCTTGAACCATGAGATGGAAATTTCGTATAATTTAAACTATGACGATGTATTAAGCATAGATTTCTCAATTTATGAATCAGCGGGCAATTAACGAGGTGAATGCATGCTCTTTATTTCAACAGAGAATTAATGGGTCACATTTCCAATTTGAAATCATAAAGTTATACAGCTAAAGAAAATTCAGGTCTATATTTTTCTCGTGCTATATATGAAATCAGAACTTTATTTGAAGTTATTGAACCATGAGGCTGAAATTGAAGTAATGAGGATTTATTTGTCATTTATTTCTCAATTCGAGGAGAAACAGACGAGTAATAAGGCAAATGCATGTTTTTTTTTTTAATTTCGACAAAGAAATAATTGGGCAAATTCCTGAATTTGAAACCATAAACTAAAATATTTTAATTAAAGAAAATTCATAATTCCATTTTCCTTGGACTTCTTGCACGAAGTTGGGTAAAAAGGAATCACCCAAGCTATAGGGCCCAAATTCGTAATCGTGAGAAGATTTAACCCAGTCCTTGACATCTAAACAAAATATCTGCATTTTAAGGTCACTTACGTCTAAGAAATTTCATTTGGTACATTAAGCATATAAACTTATGCTGCAATTATCATTCGACTGCTTACGTTATACCAGGTGTTTACTTTTGATTGTTGACTTCTAGATGGTTGTGACGTGGACTAGTGGGTACAATATCGACGAGGCAATACCACTTGTTGAATGGGGTCTCAAAGGTGGAATAACAACACAGTCCCCGGCTGGGACATTGACTTTCACAAGAAGTAGCATGTGCGGTACGTTAAAATTTTGGAGTCACAAGCTTTATTGATAAATACATCGTCCAATGAATTTTCCTAATATTTGTTCGATCATTTTTATTTTGTTATTTTTTAGTTGATTTTTAGTATTATTTCGTTAATACTTGAAGTAGATGTCAGATTTCTTTTAGTTTTTTCTATGTTATCTAAATCGTGATCTCCTCAATTGCTGCGCCAGCTGATTCAACTTGATTCAATCATTTGGAGACGCTATATCTTTCAAATACAGATAATGTTGCTTTCAAAAAGAGGAATGTGTGAATAAATTTTCTCTATAATAAGGAAAAAAACTCTTTTCTTCAAATATTTGGCTGCATTTTCCTTAATTAATCTACTCGTATTCAAATATTTCCTCGAATTTCATGAGTCATAAAACCAAATAACAATGAATCTATTTTGTGATCCGTGGAACATTAAAATAGGTCCCCCAGCAAGGACAGTGGGCTGGAGAGATCCAGGCTTCATTCACAGTAGCTTCTTGAAGAACTTGTGGCCCAATCAAGTGTGAGAATTATTCATCTTCTTCCAAAAAAAAACACCATTAAGTTCCATTATTGAACACCAGAAAAGAATCATGGAAAATTGCATGTATATTCATTCATCAAACATGCAAAATGCAGATATGAATACAAGTTGGGGCACAGACTGGGGGATGGGTCTTACATCTGGAGTCAGACTTACAGATTCAAGGCATTTCCCTTCCCTGGACAAGAGTCACTGCAACAAGTCATCATCTTTGGGGACATGGGCAAGGTGGTAATTTCACTCTATATCTTTTTATGAGAAAGAAAGAGTGAAACCCAGAAATACAATGATGTTCGCCGAGATTTGCGGGATGGGACAGGTCGGGGCAGGATACTTCCAATTACGTCCCATCCCTCATCACATCCACATCTTTTTATGGGACAGGTCGGGACAGATGACAGAAACAGATGGGGTGGGACGGAACAAGAAAGAACATCATTTAGGTCAGTCATCAGTCACAGAGTCTGCAGTGTCGTGTTTCTGTTCGAGGGGCTGGACTGAACGGATGATGGGAAGGGCGGAAGACTGTTGTAAACTAATAATAATTCACCAACATCCGATGATGGAATGGAAAGGAAGGGATGAATGCTTTCATTTCATTCCCTTCCTAGGTCAGGACAGATGACAGATGACAGTAAGGGACTGAACGGATGACTAACCGTCATCCGTCCACAAGCCTACATCACATTATTTTTATCCATATTATATTTAAAGTTTTGGGGGTCATCCAGAATTTCTCATGGGACGAAGCTTGCAGCTCGTCCCGTCCCATCACTCTCCCCTATCTATCTATACATCTCTACCTATCTATATCTCTATCTATTTATTTATTCTATGTCTGTTCATCTGTTACTGTCTATTTATCTATTTATTATATGTCTATTTATCTATTTATTATATGTCTATTTGTCTATTTATTTGTTTATTTTTGGGTTGTTTTCAGGGAGAGGAGGATGGATCCAATGAATACAACGCCTTTCAATTTGGATCTCTGAACACTACCCGGCAACTAGTACGTGATTTGGAAAATATCGACATGGTTTTTCACATTGGGGACATCGTCTATGCAAATGGGTATCTTTCTCAGTGGGATCAATTCACAGAGCAGATCGTGCCCATCGCTTCATCCGTGCCTTACATGATCGCCAGGTTTAGAATTCACTGATTAAGGCCATAAAATGTGCCATGATTCTTATTTCACAGAACAGTTCTTCTATCGATGTCAACAAGAATTTCGGGTTCGGTTATTTTTTTGGTTTTTCTGTGATATATTTTTCTGGAATCTGCAGCGGAAATCATGAGAGGGACTGGCCGGGAAGCGGTTCCTTCTACGCGACTACCGATTCTGGCGGTGAGTGTGGCGTCTTGGCCCAGACCATGTTCTATGTCCCTGCGGATAACAGGGCGAAGCCATGGTATACTTTCTCACACTATCTCTATCTCTATAACTCGCTCAATCTTTCTAGTTGGATACAAAGTTATCTGTATCGCCATCTACTTGTATATAAATCAATCTTATAAATTTCTTCCTATCGAATCTTTATCTCTATCTCTATCTCTGTTTCCTCTCCCTCTCTATTAATATCACTATCTCCATCTCCTTCTTTGTCTGTCTCAATAACTATCCATATCTCAATCTCTCTATCTTTATCTCTCTCTATCTAGTTCTATAAATATCACTATCTCCATCTCCTTCTCTATGTCTATCTCAATAACTATTCATTATCTCGATCTCTCTATCTTTATCTCTCTCTCTCTATCTAGTTCTGTAAACATCACTATCGCCATCTCCTTCTCTTTGTCTATCTCTATAACCATCCATATCTCAATGTCTCAATCTACTTCGCTCTCTATCACTATCTCTCTCTTTCTCTCTATCTCTATAATAGCTCCATGTCTAACTTTATCTATATATATTGCTATATCTCTATCTCTAACCCCATCTCAATCTCTAGCTCTGTACCTATTTGTACCTCAATCTCTATATCTCTCTTTTCTATCTCTAACACTATGTCTAATATTTCTACCTCTATCTCGATATCAATATCAATCAATCTCTATCCCAATATATGTATCTCTCTCTCAGTATCAATATCTATCAATCTCTATCGATATATATATACATATATATATATATATATCTATATATATATCTATCTATCTATCTATATATATATATATCAATGGCAGTATATATATCAATGGCAGTATTTATCCACCTCATCTCAATCTCTACACCCATCTCTATATTATCTCAAATCTATCATGATCTCAAGTATAGTGCAGGGACGCGGACGGGACGATTTTTTCGTCCTGGGACGAAAAAAACGTCCCGTCCAAAGGTACGGACGAATTTCGGGATGAAAATTCGTCCCGAGGACCAGTGGATGGGATGGTTTTCGTCCCATGGGACGAGAAAACCGTCCGTCCAGAGGTCTCGGATGTTGGTCGGACGAATCTGGACGGAAAACCGCCAGATTCACATCTGATGGTTGAGGTGTAGTCACGTGGCCGCGCAATGACAAATTGCATCAAAGTCCCTGTTTTTTTACGTGCGTGCAAACGGACGCCGCTCAGAAATAATTGTACATATGGCCCTTCGCATTCTATCTCCTCCATAATTCCCTAAAAAACTTAGAAAAGTCTATATTAATATATTAAAAATATAAAATAGGTTTTTTTCGTCCGGGACGAGGGACGGGACGAAAATTCGTCCCAGGAGGACTGGACGGGACAAAAATTCGTCCCAGGAAGACTGGACGGGACGGTTTTCTAACCGTCAGACGAAAATTTGTCCCGTCCTTCGTCCCTAAACTGAATCCGGAGGTCGGACGGGATGAAATTCGTCCCGTCCCGTCCATGTCTGGGACGATCCGAAACTATAATCTCAAGCTACCTCTATCTCTATATCTATCGCTATCTCTCTATCTCTATACCCATATGTGTATATATATATATCAATCTATATCCCAATTTATGCATCTCTGTCTCAATATCAATATCTGTCAATCTCTATCTCAATATTTATCGACCTCATCTCAATCTCTCTATCCATCTGTACACTAACTGATAATTGGCCCACGATATCACTCTCTCCATATCTATCGCTATCTCTCTATCTCTCTATCTCTATACCCATATATATATCTATCAATCTACATCCCAATTTATGCAACTGTCTCAATATCAATGTCTGTCAATCTCTATCTCAATATCTATCGACCTCATCTCAATCTCTCTATCCATCTCTACATTATCTCATATTTGGCCCACGATATCACTCTCTCCACCCATATCAATCTGTCACACTCCATCTTAATATCTATCGACCTCATCTCAATCTCTCTATCCATCTCTACATTATCTCACATTTGGCCCACGATATCACTCTCTTATCTCTATCTACATCCCAATTTATGTATCTCTGTCTCAATATCAATATCTGTCAATCTCTATCTCAATATCGATCGACCTCATCTCAATATCTCTCTATACATCTCTACATTATCTCATATTTGGCCCACGATATCACTCTCTACAATCATATCAATATCTGTCAAACTACATCTCAATATCGATCGACCCCATCTCAATCTCTCTATCCATCGCTACGTTATCTCATATTTGTCCCATGATATCACTCTCTACGCCCATATCAATATCTGTCAATCTCCATCTCAATATCTATCGACCTCATCTCAATCTCTCTATCCATCTCTACATTATCTCATACTTGTCCCATGATATCACTCTCTACGCCCATATCAATATCTGTCAATCTCCATCTCAATATCTATCGACCTCATCTCAATCTCTCTATCCATCTCTACATTATCTCATACTTGTCCCATGATATCACTCTCTACACCCACATCAATATCTGTCAATCTCTATCTCAATATCTATCGACCTCATCTCAATCTCTCTATCCATCTCTACATTATCTCATACTTGTCCCATGATATCACTCTCTACACCCACATCAATATCTGTCAATCTCTATCTCAATATCTATCGACCTCATCTCAATCTCTCTATCCATCTCTACATTATCTCATATTTGTCCCATGATATCACAGAATCTCTATCTCCATCTCTGATAAATATCAACCCATTTCTTGGTTTTCAGGTACGTGGCGGATTACGGGATGTTTAGGTTCTGCGTGGCAGACACGGAGCAGGACTGGCGACGGGGCAGCGAGCAGTACGAGTTCTTGGAGCGTTGCATGGCGAGCGTAGACCGAGAGAAACAGCCATGGCTGGTCTTCTTGGCCCACCGCGTTCTTGGCTACTCGTCGGCTTCGTTTTACGTGGAAGAAGGCTCCTTTGAGGAGCCCATGGGCAGGGAGTCGCTTCAGGAGCTCTGGCAGCGCTACCGCGTCGATCTCGCAGTCTACGGCCACGTCCACAACTACGAGAGATCCTGCCCCATCTACCAGGTCTCATCTCGTCTTCTCTCTCTCTCTCTCTCTCTCTCTCTCTCTCTCTCTCTCTCTCTCTCTCTCATTCTCTTCGTGTGTGTCTCTCTTCCTCTCTACCTCTTTTCCTCACCCTGTCATCCGCTCTGTTTTCCTCTCTCTCTCTCTCTCTCTCTCTCTCTCTCTATGTGGACCTTCTGTCTCTCTTCCTCTCTCTTTGTCTAACCTTCTCTCTCTGGACCCCCTCTCTCAGTATTTATATATATTCTATCTATCAATCTTTTTCTTTTTTTATTTCTTCTTATTACTCTATCTATCTATCTTATATCTCTACCAACCTCTCTGTTTCTCTCTCTCCCTCTGTACCCTCTCTCTCTCTCAGGACACTCTCTCTCATTTTCTCTCTCTAAATCTCTATCTCTCTTAACCCTCTCTCTCTCTAGACTAACTTTTCTCTGTCTCTCTCTCTTTGAACCATCTCTCTCTCTCTATCTCTATCTCTCTGAACCCTCTCTCTCCCTGGACATTCTCTCTATCTCTATCTCTCTGAACCCTCTATCTCCCTGAACTCTCTCTCTCTTTACCTCTCTGAACACTCTCTCTCTACACACTCTCTCTGCCCCCTTCTCTCTCTCTTCCTCTCTCTCCCCCCTCCCCCTCTTCCTCTTCCTTTTCCTCTCTCTTTTTCGAGACTCTCTCTCCCCCTCTCCATGATTGTTCTCTCAGTCCCATCTCCAATCCGGGCCATGCAGAACATGTGCACAAGCAAGGAGAGGACCCACTACGAGGGCGCGCTCAATGGCACCATCCACATCGTCGCCGGTGGCGGTGGCGCCTCCCTGGCCGACTTCGCCGCCGTGGAAACGTCGTGGAGCCTTGTCCGAGACTATGACTTTGGTTTCGTCAAGTTGACTGCGCTCGATCGCTCCACTCTCCGCGTTCACTACTTGAAGAGCCGCGACGGTGAGGTCCACGACTCCTTCACCATCTCCCGCCACTACCGCAATATCCTCGCCTGCATTCATGACGGCTGCTCCAGCACTACTCTCGCGTCTTGAGAATTGAGACACCCCCCTACAATTATAATTTTGTTAACCCTACGGTTAAAACTGTAGGGTTGGACATTTAAGATGGAGGACCGGTTTGACCAAACCAAACCAGGACCGTAGGTCCTCCATTTGAGGGTGGACCAATTTGTCAAACAGGTTTAGGTCCAAGGGTCAAACTGGACCAGAACTGGAAGTATATTATTTAATGTTTTTTATAAAATTATAAAAATATCAAATCCAACTCAACGGAGAGGTCTCTATTGAGCTCAGCGTAGATGCCATATATTTGTTCACCTGGGGGCACCCACTTGATATAGAGGATATTTTTTGTCTTCAAAAAAAATTTAACATTACTATGAACATAAATTTTCTACTTTCACTTTGGCATTGACTAGTCAAGCTGACTAGACCGGACCAGTCCAGACCGGCCCGGGACGGAGCAAACCGATTTTAGGTAAGATTTAGGTCTTTGCTAAAAACCTGAACCGGACGGGGACTGTCAAACCCTAGTTGTCTGTGGTGTATTGGCTTTGATGGGCTGCCCTTGAGCTTCTTGTGAGATGAGAAGTGATAGAGAGAGAATGGGTAAGGAAAATATGAGAGAGTTTACATGGGTGCCTTTGTTGTTTATGGTCAAATGACTTTGATGGGATGCCCTTGAGCTTCTTGTGAGATGAGAAGTGATAGGGAGAATGGGTAAGGAAAATATGAGAGAGAGTTTGCATAGCAGCCTTTGTCATCTATGGTGCCTTGACATTGATCGACTGCCCTTGAGCTGATTGTGTGAAAAGAAGTGATAGAGAAAATGGGTAAGGCTGAGATAGAATATACATGTGTTATAATAATATGGATTTTTAGTAGCTTAATATGACCATATTTACTTGTTTATTTGCATTAAATTAGTTATATATGTGCAAGCTTAAATGATTAAATTCATTTATAGAATGATATTCTGAATTTTCTGTATTTTTGAAGATTTTTCTGACAGCATATTCTGAAAGAATACAATTTTATGAGTCAGAATGTGATTTTTTGGAAATTTTCAGACATTAAATTCAGAAAGATATGATATTTCTAAGTCAAAATATATATTTATTTGTATTTTTTGGCTTTTATTTTATTAAATATGAATTTTAGAATATAATTTTTGGTTTTTTTTCATTTTCCCAGAGCAAGTGACGTGGACTAATCACAAAAAAGTCTTTTTTCATAATACATGTGCTCCGTGGACCGAGTAAGAGATGATTAAAATATTATTTCTTTCTCTTTCTCTCTGTTTGGAATGGTAAGGCTAGGCGACGTGGCACCACCACATAGCGCCACATGTACACATGGCACGCACGTGGCGCGAGCTGACATGTCAATTTTCCATTGGATAAAAATGGGCAAATGGCTGACGTGGCGCGAGCTGATGCACCGCTATGTCAGCTGCGAGATAGTATTTTATTATATATTTTAATAAAATATTAGTATATCCTTTTCAGTCTTTTTTTAAGGGCGACACGTGGCGCAACGAGAGCCATCAATTGCAGATGACGAGAAGGAATTTCACCCAATCATCACATTTAATGCTGAGACGAGACAAAATTCTAACCAAATGATGTGATGGCGCTGACGAGGACGAGGAGAGAGAAATATTTGAATTAAATCGACATCTATAAATCATCCAACTTCCGTGTTTAATATTTGACGATCCAAAACACAGATCAAGCTGAAGTTTTAGGGGCAACTTCATCTTTTTGTCCTCTATCCGTTCATGCGATAAATTGAGCCCCGATAATTATAAAAAACATCTTTAAACTCACTTCCTCCAAGTGAGGCTGATTGAAAGAAAGTGAAGTTTTGAAGGCCCATCAAGTGTTCATTGGTCTCTCAACTGCTTGGAGAGGTTCAATAGAGAAGTGGGGAGGTTGATTTGCAGTAGGAATACGTCGTGATCCCTGCAGAATATAGAGATCTAAGGTTAGCCTTTCGCCTTACATTGAATTATCTCCAACACATTTAGTTAGTTTAATCATCTTCACAATTTATCACCTTCATCCACTCCGTCATCATCCTTATCATCCACTCTCACCCATTTCATATTCCATCTTACATAGTGATGATCTCATCACCTACCTATATCTTTCCCATTTAAGCTTACATTACTTTCTCCTTATTCACTTATCATCCCTTCTAGATACCTCTACTTCACTCATCATATCCACCACCTAACACGTCGTCGTTACGACCCCATCTTGTTTCTCCATCCTCATCTATCTTAAAACCTAATTAGTAGAACCCTAATCAACCATCTCTCATCTTATCGTTCACTCTCATCACACATTCACTAACGTCTATGTAACTCTTCTCATCTTCGTGCTTCACCCAATTGAGATTAGTATCCGTTCCCTGTGAAAATGACCCTTACTCATTGCTATCTAATTAAATTATCTATGATTATAGGTTTAAATTTATTGATTAAACTCAAATTCTCGACGACATAATATTTACCTAAATTTTGACTTTATCAAGGGCCCATGGGGTGCCAAGCTAAACCTTGTGCCCTAGACGATACAAAGAAGTTTGTTATATCTCTCATGGAACCCTTACTGTCATTAGTTATCATGTATGTATAATCCTTCATGCGCACAAGACCCCCCAAATGACTTATGGCATGGTTAATCAACAAATCACAATCAATCATTCATATTAGTAATAATGTGTGGTGCAATCATCGAAGATCACTTCCTCCAATATTTCCATCATCATGACATCATATTCGTCGATTCAATCTCATCTAATATCAGCGGAAAATGATTACATCTTGACCACACAATCACATTTGTCAACTTGGTACTGCATCCAAACTAAGATGGTTTGGAATCCCCTAATTATAGACTTGAAGGTCATAATTAGTACATAGAGTTTTATTCACAAGGCATCTATAGTGTCTCAGGTCTAAGGACAACTTACATACTTGTGACATGAATAAAGCTGAATGACACTATGCCTAATAACACTCCGGGTTCAAATGGATCAATTTAGTGAAACCTTTCCCCAAAGAGCCCCCATTATTTGTACATAATATCTCCACTCTAATGGCTACTCGTCATATGAGTAGGGATCGACAATGTTATTCTATCCAAATATGTCAATGTCCTTCTTGAGTATTCTTCCAATAGAAAAGTTTATAACACATGTTTATAGACTAATGATCCACATATTATTATATCATAATAATTCACTTAGTTATGGACTTCAATTATAAGCATCACACATGCATTATAATTAATATATTATATTAATGAATATTAAACAAAGGGTGGAATATGGGATTGTATTGCAAGCCGCATATACTTACTGTTGGGCTCTATAGGCCTTGACATGGATGAAGAAATCAAAACGATCTACAGTAGAAGACTTCAGCAAAATCGCAACGACATCGATAAAACCATTGAAATGAAGTACCTCTGCCTGGATTTCATCCATGATTTCTTAGATCCCGGAGTGATACGAGTCAAGCTGCTCAAGTGTATAGCCTCTAGACGTATCCACGTGGTCCTCGGCACCTTGGATCTCCTCCTTCTCTTAACGAGCCCCGTTATACCATACATCATCGTCATTATGCATCCCGATCGCATTGAGCATGGAGAAGAGTCATGGGGAGAAGGGAGAAGAAGGGGAAGGCCCCTGAACAATTCTAGCCTAGGTGAATTTTGTTCAGGGCCTTATCCTATTTATACTATGTGTGAATTTTTCATAAAACCCCCAAAACTTAAGTATATCTTCCAACGTCCAAAAGACCAATTGCGTGTGACCCTCTAGTCTAGTTAACGACTCTAGTGGCCCAATAACCTTTATTGGCCTTCCAAATTAATATATTATATCATCATATAGATTAATTAACGTCGGTTACCCAATCGATAGGTTGAGTCTCCAACGTGTGGGGTGCCAAGCTACACCTTGTGCTTTAGAAGATACAAAGGATTGTGTATCAACTCACTCATGGAACATGTTCATCATCGATTACCATGTAGTATAATCCCTCATCCACTTGATCCTCCTTGGAAGACTTAGGGTATCGGTCATCTGAGTTAGTACTAACGCATTAAGAAATCATAGGAGGACTCTTCTCTGATATTTGACTACCGTGGGAAAGGACTTCATTGCATCATCTTCCTTGAGATGTCACCTCTTATACCAAGGGTGGACGATCCCATCTCGACCACTTAATCATCTTTGTGAACTTTTTGATGTACCCGGACTAAGACTATTTAGAATCCCATGATTAGGGACGCGTAAGTCATAGTCAAGGTACAACTGTTTGTCCACAAGACATCTTTGGTGTCCCAGGTCTAAGGATCACTTACACAACTGTGACGTGAATCAACCTGATTGACAGTTCGGTATAATACCATTCAGGGATTCGTACAGATCAATTCAGTGAACTTGATGTAACATGACAGTCGGGATCGACACTTCGTATTACGCCCGGAAGGTGGATTCTAAATGCAATGAAATGATGAGAGTTAACGTATATGATATGAGAAAAATTTAATGAGAAATACGACGATCGTCGAATGACCTGAGAAGCATACCAGCTATATGACATGTGACAGGTTTTGACATGACCAAGCTCCCAATAATCTGAGTTTTCAGCTCGAGGCCGACGAGGTAGGGAATGTTACCGTCCGTGGACATCCACACCGTCGTCGATTACGAACTGATCAATTACTACAAAGAAAATTAACTATCACAGAAGTTGGTGGTTATCCTAAACTTCACATTCAATTCTCGCTAGGCAAAGGAGCAATCGACATCAGCACTGAAAGATGTAACAACACCGTAGACTTACGGAGAGGAGTTGGATATAGATCATGTGGGTTAGAATCTGTAGGCTTGGAGCATTCTACGTTCAGCAGAGTTGATGGCGGAGGCAAGAATGGACTTGTGGTTGAGCCAAGCGGCAATCCGGACTAGTGTAGATCTCAGTGTAGATCGTAAAGGTCAAGCCCATCTTTCTTAGACGTACTGAACTTTTACTCTAAAAAATTAAAACCTTCGGAAATGGAAAATCTTGAGCGCAAGGTGCGTGGATCTAGCTTTCAGCCCGGGGTAGGACACGTTCCCAAGCGGAGAGATTTTCTCCGACGATCGAGCGTAGTAAATTCCCTAGGCTACGATTCACTACCTCAGTCTGCCCATCCATTTGGAGGTGATAGGATGTGGAAAATTTAAGCTTCGTCCCCATCAAGACCCATAGGGTCTTCCAGAAATAGCTAGTGAATCGCACGTCGTGATCCGACACGATCGACTGTGGTACACTATGCAAACGGACGATCTTGTCAAAAAATAAATGTGCTACGCGTGATGCATCAGCAGTCTTTGAGCACGGTATAAAGTGGGCCATTTTGGAGAATCGATCGATTACGACCATAATAGAGTCGTGTTGTCGGGCCGTCTTTGGTAGGCCAAGAACGAAATTGATACTAACGTCATCCCAGGGACGCATCGGTACGGGCAAGGGCGTATAGAGCCCAGTGTTCTACTTCGTCATCTTGGCCTTTTGAGCAAACCAAGCAACGGGAGACAATTTTCCCAACGTCCCTCTTCAACGACGGCCAGTATAATTGATATTCCAACGATTGGATGATCTTGTTGACACCAAAATGTCCGCTCAAACCACCAGCGTGTGTTTCCCAAATAAGGAAATCTCGTAGCGATGTACGAGGTATGCATAACCTCTTCCCATGGAAAAGGTAACCATCAGAGATATAATAATCTTGGTATTCAGACTTCGGGCCATCACTATTGGCATGTCTAATCTTCCCGAAGTCGGTACAGTCATCGTAGTCGTGTGGGATTTGATCAAATCCCAAAACTTGGGTCTTCATCATGTTTAGGATGACTGGTCTCCGGCTGAGAGCATCGGCTACGACGTTGTCCTTCCCTTTCTTATGTCGTATCACGAACGTATAGTCCTGCAAGTAAGCAATTCACTAGGCGTGTTGATTGCTGACCTTCTTCTGGTCATGCAAGTGCCGGAGGGCACTATGGTCTGAGTAGAGCACAAACTCCTTTGGAAGAAGATAATGTCGCCAGTGTCAAAGCGACTGGACTAAGGCATAAAATTCTCAATCGTAGTTATCATAACGACACTTCGTATCATTCAATTTTTTGTTGAAGTACTCGATCGGATGTCTGTCCTGGCTAAGGACGCCACCAATACCTACGCCTGAAGCGTCGCAAGCGACTGCAAACACCTTGTTGAAGTCAAGCAGTTATAAGATGGGAGTGCGGGTCATGCGGTACTTAAATCTCTTCGAAGGCCTTGTCGGCCGCCTTCATCCATTCAAACTTATTGAGTCTGATAAGGTCGGTGATAGGGGCAGTGACGCCGCTAAACCCGGGAACAAAATGTCGGTAGAAAGTTGCTAAGCCCATGAAACTACGCACATCACGAACGTCCTTGGGCTTGCGCCATGACGTGATGGCCTCGACCTTGGCTGGATCTACACAAACTCCGTGAGCTGATATGAGGAAGTCGAGGAAGAAAATCTCGGCCATGAAGAAACTACATTTCTTCAAGTAGGCATAGAGCTTCTCTCTCTAAAGCGCAGCACACACCTCTCGGAGGTGTCGTAGGTGGTCCTCACGGGTCCCACTAAAAATCAATATATCATCAAAATATACGACTACAAACCTACCAATGAACAAGCGTAAGACCTCATTCATCAAATGTTGGAACGTGCTTGGGGCGTTGGAGAGCCCGAATGGCACAACATTCCACTCAAAAAGGCCATCTTTAATCTTAAAGGCCGTCTTACACTCGTCCCCTGGTCGAATGCGGACCTGGTGGTATCCACTACGTAATTGATTTTTGAAAATATGGTCGCTCCGGCCATCTGATCAAAGAAGTCCTGCACTCTAGGGATGGGAAAACGGTACTTCAACGTTATCTTGTTGATGGCGCAGGAATCGCAACACATACGCCACGTCCCATCTTTCTTCGGCGCGAGTAGTGCGGGGACGGTGCATGGACTGAGGCTCTCTCGTATGAGGCCCTTAGTCAGGAGTTCCTTTACCTGGCGACATAATTACTCATATTTTACTGGGTCCATCCGGTAATGCGTTATGTTTGGGAGCAAGGTTCCAGGAACGAGATCAATGGCGTGTTGTATGCTACGCATAGGTGGGAGCTCATCAAGGAGTTCTTCGGGAAAAACATCCCCGTAATCAGTCATGAGCTCAGTCAGTTCAGGCGCCTCTTGTACGCCGAGCGTTTGTGATGGTTCCTCCAAAGGAACAACTTGCGCGAGAGCGAAACATATGGGTAAGTTTTCTTGTTCCTGTTCAAGCTCTCGTTGGAATATACAACCGTTGGTGATCAATAGTGTCTTCGGCTGAGGAGCCGGTGTCGATACGATCGGCGCTAGCTGAGTAGGTGCACGTACTTCTGGGTACCATATCAATTGACGTCCACCATACATAAATGAACATGTGTTCTCTCATCCTGACAGTTGGACGTCGTTGTCGAACAACCAATATGATAATGTCGATCCTCATAGGCAGGACGTCACATAGCACCTTTTTGTTGTAGGTGCTCATCTTCAATGGCACGTGGCACTACGATCGTACCGGAAGGGTCGAAGCGTCAATCCATGATACACTATAAGGAGTAAGGTGTGGTGTCAAAGTAAGGCCTAGCTTGGCCACGGTATCTTCGGAGACTGCATTGATGCAGCTCCCACTATCTATAATCAACTTGCACGTTCGTCTATTGATCTTTACATAGACGTAAAAGATCAACGTGCGCTGCACAAGTTCATTGGGGTTGGGTACCGACTGTGTATGCGGAGGGTGTAAGATGACTGTCGGAGTCAAAGTTCGAGTCTGGGACACTCGTTGTGTCGGTGCGGACATCGATGGAGTCCTAGCTGGTGGTGCAGCTGGTTCGACCAGAGTAGTCATCGGTGCCCTAGGGACATCACGAAGTGTAGTGTTCTACAGAATTCTAAAGTTCACTACCTTAGAAACGGGCGCCAGAATCACAGGGGTAATCTGGATATACCCTAACGATTCCTCGTAGGCTTCCTCTTCGGGGCACTCGCTTGGATAGACATCTACCTCTATGTCATCCTCAGGTGGTAGATCGATAGGGTTCCCACTAACATCCAAAAAAAGTAGGGATGGACAGTCAGACCGTCGATGTCCAAATCCCTTGCACTTGATACACTATAATTGCTCGCGGTTTGTAGTCGGAGCGCGAGCAGTTGAGACGACGGACGAGGCAGTTGGGACCGCAGAAACCATCGTTGGCGAAGGAGTGGTGCTCCTAGTGGGAGGCGGAGCTCCTCTCGGTAATCCGATAGTCGAGGTGGGCCTCGCAGTGTGGGTTGTGGCAGTGGACAGAGTACGAGTTGCTCTCCACTATACTATACGCCTAATCTACTGATGTTGGGTTCTGTTCCAACACCTTTGCTCCTAGCTCGGGACGTAGTCTGTGCATGAAGAGCGCAATCTGAACATGTGGGCTATCGACAAAGCGACAGCGCACACCGTACTCCTCGAAGTCCTCGATGTAGTCACTAACCTTGCGCATGCCATGCTTGAGATCCATCCACTTGAGAAGGAGATGTGTCATGTAAAGCTTAGGGATATACTTATCCTTAAGCTTTCTCGACATGACTTCCCAAGTGATAGGTGGATCTCCTCGTCATCTCGCGGCATTCTTCTCGTTCTTCCAGAATATCTTGGCCTGGCCTCCAAGTTTTGCCTCGGCATATGCGACACAAAAGTCGTCATCCATATCATACCACTAGAAGTAACTCTCTAGATTGGACTCCCAGTCTGTATAATCCTTCGAATTCCGCGTGCCCTCGTAGATGGGAACTTTGATTCAAACACTATTTTGAACCATGGCTCGGTGGGCCTCCCGTCTATGATCTCTATCATCATTCTCATAATGACAATGGGCTGGCTGATGTCAACGAATGTCGTGTGGTCTGTACGGATCTAAGGGTTCCGAGGTGGGAGTCGGGACAATAATCCTGTGGCGCAAGAGGTCCTGGTGGTACGTCGACTGTCCTCAAGGCCAGTGGTGCCTGCTGCGTATATTGACCATGTCGTGTGGGGCCCACCCACGGTACGTAGGCTGCGGGAGCAACCGGTGGTGCGGCAGGGGGTGCCGAGGTGGTATAAGGCTCACGCGGTGCATAAGTTGGCGGTGGCGCGTAAGTCGGCATCAACGCGTAGGTTGGCGCTGGCACATAGGCCGGTGCTGGTGCGTAGGTCAGCGTCGAGGCATACGTCGGTGCCGGTGCGTGGGTCGACGCCGAGGCATAAGTCGGCTGCATCATCGCCACTGGTGCACTAGGTGTCCCGTAGTGATCGTGAGGGCCATAGGTAGACGCATGGGTCGGCACGGATCCATACGGTGCCAGGTTCGCATGGGACACTGGCGGTTAATAAGGCTCCTCTCATGCCGGAGGATGACCATGCGTTGAGTACTGAGCTTGGGCCGGCTCGTAAGGTCGGCCCTGATAATCCTGATGTTGTCCTTTCAGACGATGGCCGGCCGTAGTGGATGCCTCCTGTCAGGGCGGGAATCACCACTCCGGATAGTTCTGTGTTCGCTCTTGGTAGTAGTATCGGTCCTCGTTGCATCGTGGAGGATGATATCGTCCAGTCGAAGGTTGTCGTCGTGGTTGCTGTTCCCATGGCATCTGCCATGGCTGATAGGGGCACATTGGTGGCTCGTACGGTTGAGGTGACACATTGGGAGGCGGTTGGAACTCTGAGCTATCTTTGGCTGGTGCTTTACCAGGTCGCTGGACGACATCGCCGGATTATGATGGCGAGTAGTGAGGGTTCGACGTCGATGTTGGCGCCATGGGGACTTCGATGTCCTTATCGAGTATCCTTCAAACAGGAATATTTAGAACACATGCTTAAATACTAGTGATCTCCGTGTTACGATCTCATCATAATTCACTAAGTCCGGTCATGTATTCATGGGCATCATTATAAGCATCACATGTGCACTATAATGAACATTTTCTATTAATGAACATGGAAAAAGATGTGGAATGTGTGATTGGCTTGTCGTCCACATATATTTCCATCATTTACAATGGAAAGTGTTACCCATAATACAAATTGAAAAATAAAACTTACAGCGCTTCCAAAAAGTTACTAGTTAAACTTAGACTAAAAATCTTAATTATAGGTTAAAGGTGGAAATACCTTTCAAAGGGATTCCACAAACTGTACATTCTTATGTTTTTTCTCAACATCAAGTGATATATATCATTCTCTCCCTCAAAATGAAGAATTTGACGTACATGTTTACATTAATTCAATTCTTCAAGTTGGGTACCTTAAAATTTCATCTTCAGTGCTTCAGCATAAATATTTTATTATTATTTATGGAATTTTTAATCCTAATTATGTAATTTATCTATTATTCACGTCTTTTGAATTTTTTTTTGGAATAAAAAGATAGAGAAAAAATCCACAATATATTCAGTAATCTCTGTACTTTGATAGGATCGCTTGAGTTTAGCATAGCATAATGAACGTGACCCCCTCGTTCCCTCGAACTATGATAGGAGGACTACCACCCTTAGAATCCAAAAATTCACCTTGAACCAAATCTCTAAATATCAACTCAATTCTCGAATCCATAAAAACCAAACAGGGTTTCTCTTTAAAAGAAAGAGGAAAAGACAGGGTGCCCTCGGACAATGGTGTGTCCTCGAGATCTGCTTTGTTGTTGTGTGAAATAAGAAATCGCCTTACTAAAATACTAATTTGATTTACCTTATATTTCAAAAAACTCTATTTATTGAAGTTCCATAATTAATCATAGAACCTTATCACAACTATTTCTAAAGATCTCATCACAACTAGCAATGAATGACATAACAATCTCCTCTTGAAAAAGTAATAAATGGAAATGGGGAATGCAATCACATTGGTCAAGAGAGAAGGGATAGAAGAGTAAGATTGATATATTGCAGAGTGAATCATGGACAGAAAAATAGGCGGAGAGGCAATATCGGAGTGATATCGAGGAAAGGAAGATAGACGTATTTGGGAGATAGATATATCCTCAGTAGTGAAAGTATGTTGATTATGGGTAAGATGTGAAGTGTGTGGGAATGATGAGGTTGGTGAAGGCAACGTATTACGTGCACAGGACTTGGAGAATGACTCACTCCTATCTTGAAATAAGAGTAGGCTAGTGGTGGGATAAGATACATTAGTGGGATTGGTAAATTTGAGTTGATGGAGTGGGGGACCTCAATTCACTCATCACTCTACCTTTGGAGCATAGAGCTTCTACCTTTTGAAATTGAACCCACATTGCTCAAAATCACACATTGTTCCACCTGAAACATGCTCTTTATCCGCTCTAGGAGCTTAACTTCTCTACACATGTTCCCAAGCCAATGGATGAAAATTTTGATGAAGGTTGATTACGGTTATGGGCATGTTCAATTCATGAAATATTCCTCAAAATTAAATGCATACATCACAGTTTGCCGTATAAAGTGAGCTAGCTCCCCCCCCCCCACACGCACACAAGAACAAGCATGGTCCTCAATGCAGATTTGAACCAATAAGAGCAAGGAAAATTGAGAGAGATGATGGCAATCAGTGGGGATGGAAGTTGTGGCTCGCCGTTGAGAGGGTAAATATAAAGATCCTGGATACATTGTGGATGCAGCTGGGGATGCCATCCTGTTAAAAAATGAAAAACACAAAAACTAGACTGATTGAGGCTCCACATGAACAAAATATTTCAAGTTTTTGACGAGAGAGAAAATCTAGAGGGAAATTAGGCTGAGGACTTGGGTCCTAAAAGATCAGGCCATGGATAGCTCTTCCAAACCACTCCTCCTTATGGTATGGTTGCATCCCTCAATTCCTCCATGTGGGCACCACCTACTTGTTATGACAACTAAAGAAAATAGGATAAAAGACATGAAGGGGAACTGGAAAAGGATCCCAGTTCCCAATAGGGAAAGAAAATAAGGCAAGTTGAAGATTATCCCAAAGCATAAAGCTAATTACAAAGCATCATGTATGAGAAACTCAATGCCCATGTATACATAACTATATTTAAGAATGGGTTTCCTTGTAATTTTGACCCACAAGAGTAAAATGTTAACAGGAGCTGACATAAAGAAAACATGCTAAAATTTTTCGTTTCCATTCAAATAAATGATAATGCCAATATGTGAAAAGAATTTTGCACAAAAAAGGTTCAACCTCAACTTAATTACAAATTTTTTTCATCCTTGTCCTAGGTTGAACTTTAAATAATTCATTGGGCGCGCTGCAAAATTCTCTTTCCATTTCTATTTTTATCATCATCATCCTCATTGAAGCCTGTTCATTGATACTTTCTTTCACATGATTTCTGTCTTCACGAAACAACATGTAAACATCACAGATTATTTCGTCCACTTCTTCCATTTAGATGCTCGATTCCTTAAAATTATTCCTCCATGATTTGACAAAAGAATCATGTCTTGAAAATTCATTCATCTCTTCTCCACTCATATAATATGTGGCTTTACATACAATTCCATTTTGCAGTGCTTTTGGAAAAGGAAGATATGGTTAATATTCTTCAAGCTGAGAATGGGTGTGTTCAACCTGACCTTTTCACCACTTCCTCATCTCTTTTCACATTTTCTTCCATATCATCCTGAAACATTAACTCAGAAGCAGTATAACATTCTGATTGTGATTCCTCATTCCCATGTACTTCCTCCTCACTAAAATGTAAATGATAATTTTCAGAAATCTTCATCTTAATAGTTTTTATTTTTCTGACAAAATAATGTTCCTCAAGCTTATCACTTTCTGCTAATGAATCCTTCAAAATTTTACAAACATCTTTCTCCATAAATCATTCATTTTAGGAGGAAATTCTCTAATCATATTACGGAGTTGCATCATGTTGGAAAGACATTCATATTTGAACTCATCCTCATATTCAAGAAAATAATTCTTCAAAAACTGGTCACTCTCCTCTGAGTCATCAAGCTGAGAAATTTTCTCTTGTATCACTTTAAAGTCATTACCAAATACATGATGCTCTTTGGCAAATGAAGCTGAAGCATTTTGCAATGAATTGTAGAGGAAGATCCTAATGATGGTGATTTCCCCCACTCATAGTGTGGATGGTCAAAAAGGGGCATGACATGAGTGTGGAAGCCATGATCATGGGTATTATAGAATGAAGATTTAGGGATTATTGCCTCTGTAGATTTCAGATAATACGAAAGTGCATGATAATTGGGGAAGGCCTCGTATGAATGTTCATAACCATAAAATAAGGACTGATGCCATAATGTAATTTTTCACCATGATACAACGAATCTCTATGATCAAGAAATTATTCAGATTGTGAACTTTCATAGAAACATTGATAATGGTGATAATTTTGATGCAACTCATGATAATGAGAACTATGCCCATAATAGTAAGACATGGTTGCTTCATATGCTTAGAAATGATTATCTATTATAAGAAATAAAATATAATGCAAGAATATATTAGATTTATGATTAGAACTTTCTAAACAATTAAATCCATATTTTGAAATACATCCTACAACATTCAATTTATAGAAATGAAAACAAATTGAAATTCCTTAGCGTTACCTCCCCCGCAATGGCGCCAATTGATAAACCATAAATAAGGGGTGAATTCTCCAATTTTAATCCCTTATCGTTGTTGATTTCAGCTTATGCAATAAAATTTATTAAAATCCCAAACTCAAGATGTATAATGATGAGTATAGGGATCGTCCAAGGGAGGCTAGTAAGGTAATTCAATTATTGATCCACTTGAGTGATCTGACCTTAATTAGGGTTAATTTAGTCTTCAATGAAGATCAAATTGCCCTAATTATATGAAGAATTTAGAAAGGAGGTTAGAGGAGATGGGAAGAATAGAAAAATTAAGGATCTCTAAATTGACTTCTTTGATCCAATAAAAAGGATCAAAGGAGTCAAGTAGAGGGGTTAAGAAGAAATTTTAATTTTCATTTATTTTTTAGGGAACTGGGTATCTAAACTAACTCACTACTTTTTCATAAAATTAATCTATTCTTACATAGAAATCAAACTATTTTTTTTGTTATTTTTTTGTTCTTAGTGTGCAAGTGGAACAGTTAGCTCAATTCAATAATCACTCATGTTAATCCAAGTAAGGGCTTGCACTTGCTGCTCAAGCCAAGCGATATAGAGTTTCAGACTAAGATCAAGAAGAAAAATAAAAATATAGCTAACAAATAATTTCAAGTACACTAAAATTAAAATACAATGATGTAAAAATATCAAATGTAGTGGATCCAGGCTGGAGCTCCTCTTTATCTTGCAGATGAGAAAGAGCCTCCTCCAAAATGACCTCCTCAACTCGAAGTTTGGTTTTTATACTTAGGTTAAATGGTATAAATTAACATTTTACCCCCAATAATTAATGAATTTTTATCCATCAATGTAGGCTTGATCTGATTGATTCAACTTGTAGATAGAAAGAGGAGGTCAAGATAAGCAAACCCATAAAATTTGAGCTCAATCTGACTTTTTTAAGAATAATTAATAAATATATATTGACCAATCCTAGCCGTTGGATCAATATGTCATTTATTTAATTTAAATTTTTATGTACCAAAAATTTGTGGTAATTTCCGATTGGCTGATGTATCGTACTGACTTTTGGTGGCTCCTCTCTCGGCGTACCACGTACCCATCCAGGAATTGAGTAAATAAACAAATATATTTTGATTTTCACTTATGTGTTTTATCACCAACACCCACTCAGGCATCGCCACATCACCTCCTGTGTGTGTGTCTTGTATGCACAGCACAGGCGGTGCACTTACTGCCCTCAAGAGACACCTCTGCTATCCGCATTAAGACCGTCAGATTCCCTTCCGATGGTCGAGATTTTGCCATGTGGTGTTGTCATTTCTTGACATCTCGCCCGAAAGTCCCTGCTTGTATTCGCTCGTGTAAAATGACGCCACCCAAAAGTAATTGGAAATATGCCCCTCCTCTCTCTCTCTCTCCTCCATATTTCCCTGAAAAAACCATAGAAAAATCTAGATTAATTTGATAAAACTCTAAAAATTTTAATTAGATATTTACACCTGCAATGCGCGACCGAGTGTTGTTTTAAGGGTATATTTGTAACCAAATTATAAGAAAAGTCCCTCCAACTTTAGAAAATTGTTTTAAAATCCTATTTTCTTTATAATTATATCATTTTTCTATTTAAAAATTCATTTCTTTCTCAAATAAATTCCCTAAAAATTGATAAAATGCTAGAAAGTTCATAACTTCATCTCCACATTAATTAAACTTAAATTAAGTTTTTAAAACTGCCATTTCAATTTAAATATAGTTATTCCAAGCTTAAATAAATTTCATAAAATTCACGAATTAACATAAAATTAGGAAAAAGCATAATTCACTTGGAGTAGTAATTAACATGTAAATATATGATAACAGCCCTATTTTAAACTCATTAAATGGATAAATGTGTGCTAATTACTAGAATTAGAGAACAAATTTAGGGTGTTGTCGGTACCTCGCTCCTACTCATAAATTTGCACCTCACGCCTAGAGAACGTTTTATGCAAAAATTAACATAACCTTGAATGTGCATTTCATATCAAACTAATTGAGTCGTTCTTGCATTCATTCTTCTTCGTCTTTGACTTCCATATTTGCATCCATATCCCACCCATTTTCCTTTTTTACATTCTATGATTTTTAATGACAGCTTCAATTCAACTAGGCTCCATTTTAGAGTTCGGTCTTAATCATTAGGGGAGCGTCGGAATGGTAACTGCTTAGTCTCATATGAGTTTTACTGCTTTTGTTTCTAAAAAAATTAGGGTTTAGGCTCCTTCCCTTCCACTGAATAGCTGCGTTAGCGGGTACTACAAGCCCTTTGTCCCAGATTCCCTCACTGCTAGGAAATCTATTCACCGGTTCCACTGAATCATAATATTCTATATAATATATCTTATTTGAATGAAATTTAAAAATAAAATCTTTTTGTCTATAGAATACACACTGCAAATGCCTTAATTGAGTCGGTTGGGTTAATGAATTGATCTTATCATTGTTCACTAAGTTGGATCATGCATTAACCGATTTTACCATAACCATCACATGTGCGCTAAGTATGAGTTTTACTGCTTTTGTTTCTAAAAAAATTAGGGTTTAGGCTCCTTCCCTTCCACTGAATAGCTGCGTTAGCGGGTACTACAAGCCCTTTGTCCCAGATTCCCTCACTGCTAGGAAATCTATTCACCGGTTCCACTGAATCATAATATTCTGTATAATATATCTTATTTGAATGAAATTTAAAAAGACAATCTTTTTGTCTATAGAATACACACTGCAAATGCCTTAATTGAGTCGGTTGGGTTAATGAATTGATCTTATCATTGTTCACTAAGTTGGATCATGCATTAACCGATTTTACCATAACCATCACATGTGCGCTAAGTATCAGTTGTATTAATGAACATTGAATAAGAAATGGTATGTGTGAATTGCATGCCAACCAAGTATACTTCCATCATATTTTTCTTATAAAAATAGAATGTGCATTTCATATCAAACTACCCAAACACTGTTTATCAAGAAACAAGACCAATTCATGTTAGTATGAATTACACTGGGTAAAATGGATAGAGACCAGGTGATAGATATCACACACAAGCACCAAATCACCAATGGTCTAAGATGGATGAAACTCCTAGAAATATTTGAGACAAGAAAATCCTTTATAGATATCATAGGTCTGATTTTAGGTTTGGGAAAGGTAATCTCTAAAAAAGTTCAAGGATTCAAGGATCACATTTATTCCATGAAAGCATGATTCATAAATTTAAAAAATAATAAGGTAAGTATATATGAAAAAAGAGAACAAGTGACACATAAAATTGAACCCCTTAGTACATAATATTAAAAGCCGCAACATGTAATCATGAGACATCAGGTGGCACAATAGAAGGTTCACAGAAAAACCAACAGCAATTTCACCTTTGTAATTTTTTTTAAGAATACCTTAGAAGTGCCTTTAATAATCATAGTTATGAGGAGAAATATGAATATATTAAAGAATACTACAAAATATATAAAAGGGATATTACATTTGCAAGCTGGAGGTTTTTTACTAGAACTTTTGTATTTCATATCTATATCTCCTAGACTCATAAATTTTAAAAACACAATATCTCGAGCATTATATTATTTTCAAAAAAGGATAACATCACACACAAATATAGAATAGAAAAAATTTAATCTACCTCAACTGATATCGATTTACATTTTGAGAAATGCATCCACGACATAAGCCTTGAGATTCATTTTTTTTTTAAATGCAGATCACAAAGAAACTGTTCAAAAATTGACAACTGAAAGTTTAGACACCGAATAACTAAATCAAAATACAGCCACAAAACTACTATGGACTGGCCAGTAGGTAATGGAGACACCAAAAAACCATCGACGACTGGACACACTGAGATGGAAGTCTAATGGTAGAATTTTCCCTAAAAGAAGAATCCAGCTGGAGGGACTGACAAAAATAACAAAATCAGTACCAATCAAGGGCTTCACCAAAAATTCATATAATGGTAGATGTTGTTGTTTTAACTAAATTTGTCAGAATTGACATCTCTCCATGCTAAAACCCAATGAGCACGAAGCACATATTATGTGCATCATCAATGCCTATATTTAAGGGTGGATAGATAGATGCACTGTACTTACATATATAAATACATATATGTAGGCATAACTACACCTTTAATTATGTATGTACAAATACATGTACATACCTACATCTGTATTGATCTAAATATACACATATGTACATACAGATGTAAAGATGTATGGACATACCTACATATGTATATACATATCTTTATCAGTAGATCTATACATACTAATATCCCTACATCTGTAGTGATCGAAATACACACACACACATATATGTACATCTGAAAATACAGATGTATGGACATACCTACATATGTATATACATATCTTTATCAGTAGATCTATACATACTAATATCCCTACATCTGTAGTGATCTAAACACACACACACACACACACATATGTACATCTGAAAATACATATGTATGGACATACCTACATATGTATATACATATCTTTATCAGTAGATCTATACATACTAACATCCCTACATCTGTAGTGATCGAAATACACACACACACATATATGTACATCTGAAAATACAGATGTATGGACATACCTACATATGTATATACATATCTTTATCAGTAGATCTATACATACTAATATCCCTACATCTGTAGTGATCGAAATACACACACACACATATATGTACATCTGAAAATACAGATGTATGGACATACCTACATATGTATATACATATCTTTATCAGTAGATCTATACATACTAACATCCCTACATCTGCACTAATTTAAATATACACACATATATATGTACATATGAAAATACAGATGTATGGACATACTACATATGTATATACATACATGTACATAAATGTACATGCCTAGATCTGAACAGTTCCAAATAAATATACATGTACATACCTAAATACACACATAGGTGTATACCTACAGATGTACTGATGTAAATACAAATTAATGTACATACCCACATCTGTCCATACATTTTCCAGATAAACAGACAGGCAGAAATAAAGATCAAGCAGAGGGAGATAGAGATGAGCCGCCAATTATGACAAAAGATAGGCTATTTTACACCAAGAGTCAACAAGTGAGAGATTGATGGTGGGGGACAACACTAAAAACCATATAAATGCAATTTAAGAAAGCTAATTAAAAACCATTTCTTTTGTGACTTAAGTCAGCAAGCGCAATTAAGACGAGACGATGACGTGGCGGGCTCAGCGCCGTGCAATTTAAAGGGTCCACCGATTTGACGGATGAGATCAACTCGATGGACTCCGCATACGACCGTTCTTCCTCTTCTTCTTCTTCTTCTTCTTCTGTTCGTCTTATCGATCTGCTGCTTCTCCGGTTCTGAATTTGAAGTATTGGTACAGTTCAAGCGAGAAATCGAGCCCGATTACGCTGCAATTCTTCGCGGGTGGACGGAATCGGGAGATTATTGATCTTGGCATGGGGTTTTCTGCGACCGGCGAGGTCGTATTGTTGGGATTAATGCTTCTGGCGAAGGAAATCGATATGGGCGATCGTCGAGATTGAAGGGTTGGCTTTCTTCTTCGATTGCGTTGTTGACGGAGCTCAAGGTTCTGTCCCTGCCATTCCACGACCTGCGCGGCGAGATTCCGGCGGAGATCTGGAAATTGAAGAATCCAGAGCTGATTAATCTCGGGGGGAACGGATTGTCTGGATCGCTGCCGTCGAGGTTTCCGCCTGGATTACGGGTTTCGAATTTGGCGTCTAATCAGATCGGGGGAAAGATTCCTGACTCTCTTTCAAGATGATTGTTGCTGGAGGTCTTGAATGTGTCTCATAATCGAATCGAAGGCGAAGCTTCGAATTTCTTTGGCCATCTTCGCAGCCTCAAGTTGCTGGATCTCTCTCATTATCGGATGATCATGGAATCGAATCGTCTCTGGGGTAAGATCCTTTTCAAACTAGAACAAACTAGAACAAAAAAATTGGAATTTGAGCCTTACCACTGTCTTAAAAACTGCAGCTGATAGCATTTAGCCACTTCAATTTTTAACATTTAGGCTGGATGATTTCCTGTTTATAGCCCAGACGCTTAGTCTGTAGGTTCTTCAGGATTAATACCATCTTAGAATTCGAACTGTTACCTTTGTACTACTTCAATTCTCTGCATTTACGCTGGACTGTACATGCTCAGACGCTTAGTGCATAGTTTTTGCAACCTTTGCGCTAATTCCTTAAAAACTGATAGCATTTAGGCTGGATGATTTCCTGTTTATAGCCCAGCACTTGGTGTGTAGGTTCTTCAGCCTTAATACCGTGTTAGAATCCGAACTGTTACCTCTGTACTACTTCAATTCTCTGCATTTACGCTGGACTGTACATGCTCAGATGCTTAGTGCATAGTTTTTGCAACTTTTGCGCTAATTCCTTGTTATAATTAGAGTGGTTACCACTGTGCTAAAAGCTATAGCTGATTGTAAAGTAAGTTCATTTTGCAACACACGAAATCTCAGATTCTTGAATTTCACCAGGAGTAAGATACTCTCTTTTGGAATCTTCTCAAGCCGAGGCGGAGTTCAATGCAATTGAGATCGCCGCCATTGCCGCCGCCGCTGTCATCTTCTCTCTGCTGCTGGCCTTAACCGCCTTCTACATCTACACGCGCAAATGCCTCCCCCGTTGCGCCGTCCAGTCCTCAGAGAGAAGAGAAGTCACGCTCTTCGTGGAAACCCAAGTGCCACTAACCTACGAGATAGTCGTCCGAGCCACGGGCAACTTCACTGGAAGCAACTGCATTGGCAATGGCGGCTACGGGGCCACCTACAAGGCAGAAGTTGCCCCCGGTGTCATCTTTGCAATTAAAAGACTTTCTGTGGGGAAAGTGCAAGGCATCAGCCATTACCATGCAGAGATCAGAGCTCTGGGCAGCCGCCGCCACCCCAACCTCGTCACCCTCATCGGCTACCACCTCAGCGAGGCAGAGACCTTCCTCATATACAACTATCTACCCGGCGGCAATCTCGAGAAGCTCATCAGAGAGAAGTCCAAACGCAGCGTTAGCTTCAAGGTGCTCTTGAAGATAGCCTTAGACGTGGCTCGCGCGTTGAAGTACTTGCACCACCGCACCGACAGAATTATACACCGTGACGTGAAGCCGAGTAATATTCTGCTTGATAATGATGATCATGCGCTGTTATCGGATTTTGGGCTGGCAAAACTGCTGAACAGTTCTGAGACCCACTTGACCACTGGGGTGGAGGGGACGTTTGGGTATGTCGCTCCCGAGTATGCAACTCAGGGAAGGGTGTCGGATAAGGCAGACGTGTACAGCTATGGAGTTGTGCTGCTGGAGCTGGTGTCAAGCAAGAGGGTGCTGGACCCTTCGTTCTCGGCATACGGGCATGGGTTTAATATCGTGAGCTGGGTGAGGATGCTGGTGCAGGATAAGAGGGAGGAGGAGTTCTTTGCGGCGGAGATGTGGAAGCTGGGTCCGCAGCAGGGGATGCTGGAGGTGATGGCGTTGGGGGTGGAGTGTACCGAGGCTTTGCCCTCTGCCCGGCCGACGATGAAGACAGTGGTTCAGCGGCTGAAGCAGCTCTTGTTAGGCCCCCTGTTTGACTTTGGCTTATGATTTTAAGAGATTGAGTCAGGTCTCTTTATTTTATGGTAATCTTTGTTTTATAGGTGTTGTTGTTGCCAATTGTGTGTTATTAGAACTAGTGTTTGTTTCCCTGGTCTCTAGTCACCATGTATTGACTTCTGACTTTGAGGAAACAGTCTACCTTTTTAATGGCTGTTGGAATTGTAGAGCGACTTTTGTTGTTTATTGTGTAGTAGTTGGACTTTAGAGGACATCCAGCACTTTTCTAGCTTCTTCACCAGCAGGGTTTTGACCTTGTGTTTGTTTTTATGTAATTGACAGCATTTACTTTTCGTGGCTTTCTGAATCCAGAAGGAAACGCTGACTCATGATTAAGCGTGTTGGCTTTTGTAGATCCTTGGACCATAGTGAGCTTCTGCATTTTGGAAGTATCCATCGCCTTTTTTTTGTTAAAACCTATAAAATTTTCCCGAATCTTGAGTTCTCAACATGATAGCAAGCTGAATTATTTTTCACAAATAACAAAATGAAACTTAATTAATTGCGATATAAAAAAACTGTTCATACTTGAATATTATTTTTCAATGAAATGATGATCAAAGCCCATGTTTTTGGGGGTCAAATTAACAGCAGCAGACGTCTTGTGTGTCATTTTTTTACTTTTTTTGTTTAATAGTAGTGTTCACTCGTCCCAAATGCCAATGTTGGACACCGACACTCTGGAAGATGAAATAGACATTGGATTGGGGAAAACTGATATCCTGATATTGGATGCCTACATCGGAGGTCGGTTGCTACAGTACTGATATCCAATATCTATATACATCCTGACACTGGATAACAACTCACATATCAGAATTTTCAATATACAAAGTATAATTTTTATTATGTTTCAGTAATGTTGTGATATTACATTTTATGTTCATGCTTCATAATCTTTACCTTGGGTTGGGTTGGAGGAACCCCCTGCCCCCTTATATGGCTCTTGCTCTGTCTCTCTCCAATGATATAATCGTTGAAGTCCTCCACAGCATTAAGTCAACGTATGTGTTGACCATAGAAAAAATAGAGAGATGGAGAAACATATGCAGTGCTCGGCTAACATATACTAGGTCAAGATATGTTCTAACGGCCATGTTTAACTTTTTGTCCATTAACTATTTGCATATATATTGTCAAAAGGACCCTAAACCCTACAACCTTATAAAATACGGGACATGTTTCACCAATTGTCTTCCATATTCGAATATTCGGATATTATATTTGATATCTGATATCCCATATTATGTTCAATATCTGTCATGGTCTTTGGATGATGATATCTGTTCCAATGTATTATAATTGCTACAGTCCCAAAGTCTTCCCATATTTTCAATATTGTTATTCAATAGAGTAATCAAGTCAGTTTTTGGTTTATTCATTTGCATGATATTACCCTTCCTATTTTTTCATAACTATTAATGATCCCTTAATAGTGGGTCGCATAGAGCAACATGGAAAACATTTACCTTTTTTGTTAAACTTCCCCTGGTGAGATTTCAGAATGTTGGAGGTTACTCAAAAATTTAATAGTTTCTTCATTTATATAGTGATGGCATGTGTGATGTTAAGTTTTCTCATGATCTTATTAGTGTTGAGCATCTAATATTAATGGTACATTTAACTACCATTGCTTTATTTATAGGTAGCGACTTATTGCTTATATGATGACCATGAGCCCAATGTTGACTCTGGCATCTTTTTTCCAAAAGGAAACTCCCAACTCCTTCATTGTATATGAGCAAAACCCAAAATATTTATACAGGTTTTCCATTCCTTCTTTGTTTTTACTTTTCTATGCAACTGCCCCATGAAGAGAATTGAGCCAAAGAGCCCCATATTTCAAGCGCATATCCATAAATGTGCAGCATGATTGGCGTACATTATTGTTTCATGTGTTAATTGCATTGTTAACCAGGGGATACTGGTGAGTCCTTCAAAATAAAAGATTCATCAATAAAAAGCATCATCATAGAAAGTTTAAAATTATAATGTTTACATATTTTGTTTATACACTTGTTCACAAAAGGAGAATGTATAATTTTTGACTCACTAGTAACTTATGAGAAAAATACATCAACAATTATAAGATTCAAACCTATTGTTAACTAACATGGGGGACCTTCAAAAAACCATGTAATTTTTTGTCTAATGTCACAGATTGATTTTGAATCAATAAATAAGACAGAAGGATCACTCCCTAGATACTAGTGAGGATAGTGATAGCACTCATTTTTGTAATGAAAATAAATTTAATTTAACCTTTGATTGTAATGCCCCTGAGTTGATCTCCACTCTCAATGGCATTTAACAAGTCTATACAGACAAGTCGAATCTTGAAAGAATATTAAACGAAGATACCTTATAACTATTATTGCATTAATTAGATATAGCAGGGATCAATATCCTCTAGAGTATGGTTTAGGTCTACACCAAGCACTCTGAGCAGGAGATAATATTAAAACAGGATTCTTTGAACCTTATAACAATAATTTTATTCATTAGACAAAGTTGGCATAAATCTCCAATGGAATAGTAGGGTATGCCTCTATACCAAGCAGTCTAAGCTCAAAACAACATTAAACCGGGATAGTTCAAACATCAGAACTAAAATGTTATTCATTAGATATAGTTGGCATAAATCTCCAATGGAGTAGTATGGTATGGTTCTATACCAAGCAGTCTAAGCTCAAAACAACATTTAACCGATAGAATTTAAACCTTAGAATCATACTTTATTTGTAATTTATTCATTAGACATAGTTGGCATAATTTATTGGACCCTTTTGGCAAAATTGAGAAAGAAATTTGAGGGATGGAAACTCTGTTTTCTCTCTCCTAGTGGACACATCCAAATTATTCGACATGTCCTCATGAGTATCCCGCTGCATACCCTTGCGGTCCACTCACTATCTCTCACAGTCCTTCGCTCAGTGGAACGACTATGCGCACGTTTCTTATGGTCCGGTCACCTCGAGGGCGAGCGTCGCCATCATTGTGTCTCTTGGAGAAAGCATGTCGGCCGAAGGCCGAGTGGGCCCGTCGACCGATGTCTCTCAAACATCCAGGACATGCTTCAAAAGAAACTCGTATGGCGCATGCGTACCACACACTCCCTATTGGGAGGTTTTATTTCTGCCAAATACGGTGAGTGGGCCTGTCGAGAGATGGATATTTGGGGCCATCGGACATGTCGCCTCTCAGATGTCTGAGATGTCCAAGACATGCTTCAAAAGAAACTCGTGTGGTGTATGCACACCACACACTCCCCATTGGGAAGTTTTATTTCCGCCAAGTACGACGAGTGGGCTCGTCGAGAGATGGATATCTGGGGCCATCGGAGATGGCGGGCGTGGCAGCGACAGTGGATTGAGATCGCCCAAGTCACATGTTGGCGTATATGTTGAGGTACGATTAGCGCCTGGTTTGATACTTGGCACGCTGACGAGCCTTTTGCTCGCCATCCCCGCTTTGTACCACATCGAGTGTGCCTCATAGAGGCCCAGCTGCTTATGGGCAACACGCCACACTTATGGGAGTAACATGGCCTCTCCTCTGCCATGTTACCCCATGTTCAGAACACTTCAATCAGGTTTGCTTCCGACCGTGCTATTTGGACGCTCACACTCGACGGCGCATACTCATGCAGTTCTTCTTGGGAGTATTTCCGTGAGAAATCCCCCATCCAGCACTGGGGTCGCCGCATTTGGCACCCAGCGATCCTTACCCGCATCTCCTTTTTCCTTTGGAGACTCCTACACCGTGGCCTCCCGACTGATGATCGGGTGATCCGTCTAGGCCACTCTGTCACCTCACGTTGCAACTACTGTCCCCTATTTCCACATATTGAGACTATGGAACATTTTTTTTCCATTGTGAGACAGCCATAGAATGTTGGAGCAAAATCACGCACCTTTGGCGCCCAATCCTTCATATTCCACTGACCCCGTTGGAGTGTTTTGGCAAGATATTTCTCTTGCCAATATGCTCTAAATGGAGCCCCATCCTACACATCACTATAGCTTATTTACTATGGGAGATATGGAAGGGGAAAAATTCTTCTCGTTTTGCAGGGACTCCCATGCGCGCCATGGATATCATGCGTTGCGTCAAGCTGCGGATACAACGCATCCACCATCTCATCCCCACTCGCGACTACGCTCAGCACTCGGATGCGATCTGCTTCGTGCTTGGGGCATTCCGGTGACCCTTGCCCCTATCCGCATTCAGATACAAGTCATCTTGATGTAGGACGACTATGGGGTAGGCGAGGAAGGGCGGGAAGACAGGATGTACCGGCTAAGGGTAGGATGGGTGTGTGAGGGATAAAACAATCCACATAAATTCACGGTTGGATTCGGATTTAAAAAAATCGATGAAAATCAGGTGGTGCAGCTCCGACGCTTTCGAGGGCGGGAGTACTGTCTTCCCCCACCGCAACAATGCCTAAGCACCAAAATCAATATCCGAACTCGTGTCGCGAGGAAACACTCGAGAAAGAGGGAGAAGAATGTGAAAATCCAAACCAAATATATTTCTGATGGCGGTGGAAAATTTTCGAGAAAACACTGAACGAGGAACACTTCGACACCAAAGAGTTCAGGCGTACCTCGACACCGTAGTGCGTGAGGAGGTCGCGGGCAATTCTGATTGTGACGAATCTGGGGGAGACCGGGCGTTGAGCGGCCCACTGGACGAGAACGAGGATGGACGTTCCAGGCATTGAACGACCCTGGTTGAGTGGCAGTTGTCGTGGGCGCAGAGTCAAGCGTGGGCGAACACCCGCGCGCGCGGAGTGCGCGCGAGCGCGCGCAGCGCCGCGTGCGCGCGGTCGGCGCGGGTGACGCCCGGACACGGGCCTCCTCAGCGCGGCCTCGGGCGGCCCGGTTTGGGTAGTCTTGGGCGCTCTTGGGCAGCCCTAGCGAGGGTTGCCTAGGGCGGCCTGGTCGGGGCTGCCTGGGCGGCTCTGGCTGGGCGGCCTGGTCGGGGCTGCCTAGGCGGCCTAGTCAGGGCTGCTTGGGAGGCTCTGGCTGGGCGGCCTGGTCGGGGCGGCCTGGGCGGCCTGGTCGGGGCTGCCTGAGCGGCCCTAGCGGGGTTGCTTGGGCGGCCAAGGTTGGCGGACAAGAGAGAGAGAGAGAGAGAGAGAGAGAGAGAGAGAGAGGGAGTAGAGAGAGATGTGAGGCCGACGTCGCGGGGCGGCGGTAGCGGCGGCGGCGGCGGCGACAACGGCTAGGGTTGAGAAGGATAGGGGAGGCTGGGCAGTCCTCCAAGAAGAGTTAACAAAACTCAATTCTTGAATTAATGACTGCCTAAGAATTTCTTGAAAACAATGGCCTTTACATAGGCCTTGGAGGAAAGAGAAATTGACGAGAAAGTAAAGACGAGAAAATAAAGACGTGCGCCATGTCACGCCAAAGGGCAATTGTGGATCTGCCTTTGGCGTCGTGTCATGACGCGCGTAGAGGCGTGCGCGGGTGGAGATGTGCAAGTTGGCGGTTGTGGCGCGTCGGCTTTAGTGTTGACTCCAGTTGACCGTGGTGGGTTGACTTCGGTTGACTCCCGATGAGATGTTGGCATCCTCGCCATCACATCCATTGGCACCCACTACTAATTAGCAGCCTCAAACTAAATGTGGATGGTGCGTCCAAAGGGAACCCGGGGCCAGCAGGGGAGGTGGTATCCTTCGGGATCATACATGGAGTATTTTCTTTTCTTTCTCCTCTTTCTATGGCGTACAAACTAACACAGTAGCCGAAGCTATGGCGATACATGATGGTTTACTCCTCTGTGAGGAACAAAACCTTCATAATATCGTCGTAGAATCGGACTCACCAATGTTAGTCAACATGCTTCGTCCAAGTACATGCTCCCAGTGCTGACTACACAATGTATTGCAGGATATCATGCGGTGCCGCCCTCGCATGACTAGCGTTCGTCATCAGCTGCGAGAAGGAAACTAGAGAGCAGATGCCCTCGCCAACGACGCGGTGCACACACAACTCCCTTCCTCCCTTTTCCTTTCTTGGCAGTCGCTCCCTTCGACCGCTAGGTGGTGTTATCGCGTCGAACGTCTCGGCTTGCCGAACCTCCGCACGCACTGCACACTTTTGAAGGAGGCCCCGCGGGAGAGGCGGGTCATGTGGTGCACTCGAGGTGGGAGCGCTTACACCTGATCCGACGATCACGACAGCGGGGTGAAATATGCCCACCTCGGATGAGGTCCTCGCCACACACTTCATCGATGCACTTGTTAAAGGCGGGGACAGCTCCACTATCTCTCCACCATCATCATGGGGGGGGCTCCGGTGGGGCGTCGACGCGAGCACTTCTCCGAGCACCTACAAGGTATCACTTATGTATCATTTCCTTTCCTGCACATGGGCGTGGACGAGTGGGATCCGAGTGTAATTAGGATATTTATACTCGCTCCACGCCTATAAACATTGATAAACACTTCACTTTATAAATAAAATCCCCTTGTGTTGTGTCTAGGGCACGTCTGGATCGGTCTACAGGCACAACCGCAGGGTTGGCCGTACTCGGCACCGTGTTTTTTGCCAAAAAAAAAAATCCCATAGAGTAGTAGGGTTTGGGTCTATACTGAGCATTCTAAGCTTGAAACAACATTAAACCCAATATAATTAAAACCTTTGAGCTATTAACTTTATAGATAATTTTATTCATTAGATATAGTTGGCACAAATATCCTATAGAATAGTAGGGTTTGGGTCTATACCAAGCATTCTAAGCTTGAAACAACATTAAACCCATATAATTAAAACCTTTGAACTATTAACTTTATAGATAATTTTATTCATTAGATATAGTTGGCACAAATATCCTATAGAATAGTAGGGTTTGGGTCTATACCAAGCAGTCTAATCTTGAAACAACATTAAACCCATATAATTAAAACCTTAGACCTATAACATTATTGATAATTCTTTTATTAGATAGAGTTTGCATAAATCTTCTAGAGAGAGGTATGTGGGTCTATACCAAGCAGTCTAAGCTTGAAAATCCATCAAACCGATATAATCAAAACATTTGAACTATAATTTTATTTCTAATTTATTCATCACATGTAGTCGGCATAAAATATCGTACACAGTTGGATTCGGGTCAGGTCAGGCCGGCGCAGGTTAAGCTAAAAAGCGCACAAAGAGCCGCAGAACGCCGCCGAAGGTATAAATACCTCAAGTTTCCTTCATCGAAGAACCCTAATTTCATATTTTCTCGGGGAGCGGCGGCAGCGGCCGCTGGAGAGGATTGTTGCGATGCAGATCTTCGTGAAGACTCTGACGGGGAAGACGATCACGCTCGAGGTTGAATCCTCCGACACGATCGACAATGTCAAGGCGAAGATTCAAGACAAGGAAGGAATCCCCCCCGACCAGCAGCGTCTCATCTTCGCCGGTAAGCAACTCGAAGACGGACGAACCCTAGCCGACTACAACATCCAGAAGGAATCCACTCTTCACCTCGTGCTCCGCCTCCGCGGTGGCGCGAAGAAGAGGAAGAAGAAGACCTACACCAAGCCGAAGAAGATCAAGCACAAGAAGAAGAAGGTCAAGCTCGCCGTTCTTCAGTTCTACAAGGTCGACGACAGCGGGAAGATCGTGAAGCTCCGCAAGGAGTGCCCTAACCCCGAGTGCGGTGCCGGTACTTTCATGGCGCACCACCACGACCGATACTACTGCGGGAAGTGCGGCCTCACGTACGTGTACGCGGGGAACAAGGCTACGGCGGAGTAGAGTCTGGTGAGGACGATGTGGTGAACTTATAATCCCTGGATTTTGATTTTGAGCATGTTATTTTCCATGTTTAGATGAGACGATTTTCTCAAATCTTAGTCAATTGTGTTTCCTTTTTTTTTGATCCAGACTCTCATATATTTATTATCGTGCTTTTTGTAACTTTGAATGTGTCAGATTGCTTGCGGTCCGTTTTCTCATATATTGATCTCAGTTATGGTTTTTTTTCCACTTCTAAGTCAGTCAATTGGATTTATATTTCTTGCCCTAGTCTTGTTGATCAGTCTCTTAACTGTTTATCAGTGATCTATCTGTGACTTGATTCCAAGATATAATTTGTTTCAATGATGTCGATTGTGTCTGTTCTATAATATGAAAGCAACTACTATATTCTTCTTAGTTAATTAACTTGTTTGTGTTCTATGCGGAATCATGCCTTTGGTATCCTTCCTTCGGATTAGAATCTAATTTGGTACTCGCTGCCTAAGTATTGTTATATACTCCTTCGGATTAGAATCCGATTTACGAGCAATGATTTGTCCTTGACATCAACTGGTTTCGTTTTAGAGGGGATTCGTCCACAAACGAAACAATTATATCCCCTTTTTCATCTGGATTGTGATTGATACATCACTGTGCAGATTTTTGAGCAATTAACCCCTGTTAATAGTTACTGTGCTTTTCGACGCCGCTATCCGAGAACCCTTGATCCTATTATTGAAACAATTATGGAACATTACTGATTACATTCCAATTCGAAAATTAATTTAACGTCAAATATAGTAACTTTGAGGTGATAGTTAATTATTCTCAACGACGGTCCTTGATGATTATTACGGTCCTAGGTTAATCCTTTTGATGTAACTAAACCGTTAAATATTTACTCCGATCTTAACTTAACGTCAAATTAAAAATTAAAGGGACATCATTGATTGTGCTCAACGACGATCCTTGATGATACTTACTGCCCCTGGTGTATTCTGTTGATGTCATAAATTTGTTACATTTATCTTGGATCTTTGTTCAATGATAAATAAAACAACTTAAGGGTGATCGTTGATTATTGTCGACCATGCTCCTGGATGATGTTTTCTGACCCTGATCAATCATGTCAATGTAACGAACTAGTTACATTTAAGGTTGGATTTTAATATAACGTCTAATAAAATATCTTCAGGGTGATCGTTGATTATCCTCGACGTCGGTCTCGGATGATGATTATAACCGTCTTCGATCAATCCTGTTAACGTACAATAAACTTGCGGCATATTTACTAGGATCTTAGTTTAAAGTGAAAGAGGATGAAACTTGTGATCGTTGATTATCCTTGTGATGATGATAAAACTCCTCTAATCATCTTTTTGGATTTCAAGACATCATAAATTCAATTATGTTTTTGATCCAACCACGAAACAAGATGGAATTCCGAACAGAAAATCTGGGATACCGAGTCGTATTTTTTTCTGAAAACAATGGACAGCGAACAAATTAATACATTAGCATCTCATCTCGCCGGAAGAACATCATCTCAAAATCCAGAGTTGACGACGATATGCTTGAGCGGGTGGGCGACGGAGCCGCCGCCGGCGTGCTCGACGAACTCGGCGGGGGAGAAGAAACTGCCATGGCAGACGCAGACTATCCTCACCTCCTCGCCCTTGGCGTAGCGATAGAGGAATCCTTCCACTCTCTTCCCGCCGCCTCCCACCGTGAACACGCACGGCATCTCCTCCATCATCCCCTTCACCTCCGATCCTACACTCCGCAGCGAGAAATCCTTTCCGAAATCGCCATGGATCGTACCTTGGCCCTTGCTCGTCGTCTCCTCCTCGCCGTCGGCCGTCCGATTCCTCACCGACGATCGAGATCCGGAGCAGCCGTTACGCTTCTCGGATCTCTTCCGCTTCGCCTCCAGCCGGCGGAGGAACTGCAGCTCCTTGCGCTTCCTCTGCTCCTCCTCCGTCTCCACCGGCAGCGAGCTCGTCCTCGCCAGCGCGGTTCCCGATCTACAGTCGTCCTCTTCGCGGTGCTGCAGGGAAGGGAGGTAGGAGAAGGAGGAGGATCGCAGGAGGCTAGATCTCGATCTCTTCGCGTCGTGCTCGCGGTTTCCGCCGAGGGAGAGGCCGAGGGAGAGCTCGATCTCGCCGGCGATCTCCTCGGAAGCCGGAATCGCCTTGCAGAAATCTCCGGACAATCCTCGCAGCAGATCCTTCGCCTCCGCCATCGCCGATCCGATCTCGCTAATGAACATCGTCTTCCTCCGCGTCTCGAACAATCGCCATCGCCGATCAAGAACACGAAGAACAGGAAGAAGAAGAGCGGGGGGGGGGGGAGAGGGTTTCACCGTTTAATTTCTATCGTTTTTGTGGGGGGATTCTTCCCGTTTTGCCCCTGGGGGAGATTCGTAATTCGGAAAGTGCCATCCGTACGTGGCCACGTGTCGGCCTGAAGGGGTCTCCCGGGGGAACGTGTCATCTCCTCATCTTCTCCCGCCACGTCGCCGTCGGGTGACGTCAGCGGTTTACGTGTCGGCCGGGGATTCCGTTGACAAACGGCCACGTGCTGATTTTGTAATTGGCTGGGACTGCGGGTGGATTGACGTGGCGTTGTCTGATTGGACCATCGTCCACTTGGCCTTTTTATTTATTTAGTAACTGTTTAAAATGTGCTTTCCAGGTGTTGGGCGATGACTGGGCGGAGTTGAATCTTATCCGAATGCATGGCTAGGAGTGAGACCTGAGGATGCGAAGTTGAATACTGTCTCTATTAGATAATTGTTTTGAATAAATGCATCTATTTTTGGTATTTAATTTATGAGTTTTTTTTCTCGTTAACGGGTTATCGGGTCGAAATAACCTAATTCTTGGATTGGGTCGAAGCCGTGGGGCCCAACAAGTGACTAAACTTTAGGGCTCGGGACGGATGACGGAACCAAACCAACAAGGGATTCGTCATCGGGTGCTGGTGATTTACTCTAGACTTACAACCATCCTCCGTAAATGCAGTCTTCTAGACTTTTAATTCTTATTTGCCCAACTCAAGTATCGGATATTTGAAGGGGGAGAAACAACATATGACAAAACCAAAACTAGATATCTGAGGCATATGCCTGATATCGGTACTGTAGCAACAGATATCTGACATCAGCTTGAAAACCATCGGCCTTAATATGTGACATGGCCAACATTAATAACATGACCATCAGTGAGGGGATCTGAATAAGGCATGCCCAAATTTTTGATATGCCAGCTAAAAGCATCTAAAATCTTAAGTGCTTGCGAGGTTGTTGTTAAATTAAACATTGTGTCGCGAGTTCTAGCCACCTGGCAGCTTGTCTACGGACACAATTGTGACAATATTCAATAATACTCTATTTATTAGAGGACTATATCTTTTTTCTGTAGTTATTAAATTTGCATTACCGACAACTTTTTCAGGTCTATGCAATGATGACATATAACACTTCTAGTAAGAATAGTCCTCACAATAAAAGTACAGAGCGCGAGCAGGTCACACAGAGACTGTTCAAAACATGACAACTGATTAAAATCTAAATGATTAATGCAACTTTTAAAATGAAACTCCAATTTTTATTTATTTTATGATATTTTAACATAATTTTCTGACATTACTTTCATGAATAAAATAATTTAACAAGTCATCAAAATTTTATTTAGATTTATTGAAATATTTAAGTGGTTTCTTATATTTTTAATATGATATTATGAATTTTATGGATTTTTTAGTATTTGTATGGAATTTCCCAAAGTTAAATTCATAATGAAAATGATTTTATAAGTTTGAAAATATAATTTTGAATTTATTTAAATATTTTTAATGAATTAATTGACTTTTTCTGCTCTGAGAAGTTTGTGCCGTACTAGAAATCCCTGACAATTCGGAGGAGAGAGAGAATTGGATGGCTTAGATTGGTCCAAATTGAAATAAAGATATGTAATGATCTAGAAGGAGCTTTGGGGTGAAATTTCGAGGGTAGTTCCACATTTTGCTCCTTTATCCATCCGTTATGTTGAATTTATAAATAGAACCCCCCATAATTGCAATAAAGACACCCTTGGATTTTGTTCTTAATTACAATTAGCAGGGTGATTTGCTCATTCAAAATCTCTTATGGGTCCATTCTTGTACTCTAATAACAAAGGATTAAAGGAGTTATGTTCAGGTCAAGACACGTAAAGAAAAATACCATTTGGTCTGTTGGGCGCACGACAACATAGTATGATCTTTGTCTTTTTCTAGCTCATATCTCCCTCCTTTTTCCTAGTTATCGTTATTGGTAATGTATGTTTCACTATCACACACAGCATCTCTAACTCCACCACTCATCGGCGTGTATCCACTCCACTCTGCCACTCTGCCACTCTCTGTCGCACCATTGACAGTCAAATCATCATCACTAGCCCCCACTCTGCCACTCGTCAATTCGTACCTGGCATCATCTTTGTCGCAATTTGCACGATATCTCTTTCATTTGCTCCACTCCACTCATGTGCATCTTCGTCTACTATCACTGGACATTCCCAAAGCACCTAAGGTATTTTAAATTAAAATTAATAATTATTTTTATACTATAAATCATATTAAAATAGTCAAAATTATTCTACAAAATTTGAATGAATTAGGTTAAATAATATTAATATTTTATGACCTTCTTATAATTTTATGAAATTTTCTCTATTTTTATTTATTTAAATTAAATTGAATTCTTAAAATAAATCTAAAAACCAAAAAATAGAACTAAAAAAACAGTTTTGTTTATTTTACTTACTCGCTGTGGATTTGATCCTTACTCGCCCTACACTTGTAAGGAATATTATTATTTTTGTATAAATTATAAGCCGTAAATGAAATTTTTTACCCTAATTTCTGGTTCATCAACTCATAACATGCTCAAAACTGCTATGGAGAAATGGGACGATTTTGTTGAGTTTTCGAGGACTTGCACAACGAGGGTGTACAAACAATGATCCTTAATGATGAGAGATAGCTATTGAGAGAATTGTGGCACATCCATGGATAGTTGTGCATCTATATGGATCACATCATCAGGTCACATGATTTGATCCTAAGCAATGTGGTTTACCTTGTCGGTTGTCTTTATCTTCACATTAATTAGATCGTTAACTATGATCAACATATTGGAGTATTCATAGGCTTGATTGATCATTAAAAAATGATACAAATCAGATCATATCATGTCATGTGGAAATTTTTCCACACTCATTTTTTATTTGAATAGTTTCTTCAAGTCATTCACATGTCTAGTATCTAGATGTATCCATGTGATCAATTATATACTGCTCTCCTCTTTAGTTTCTCCAAAATTTCTTGAAGATCTCGTAGATCTTTTCACCATCGAGTCAGACTCAAGGGTTTGAAGAATAGAGGGCACCCAAGTTTGGCTGGCATGTGCACCTAAAATTGTTGCCCCTCCTTTACTTTTGCTTATTTTATCAACTTTTCATAAAAGTTCTTATAACTTAGATATATCCACTAACATCCATATATCTTTTGTGTGTGACTTCAGTTGCCTAATAATACTTTTTCAATAACCTTATTAATTAATTATATCGATGCATAAAAGATATAGAGAAGTAAATAAACTATGCCATGGAACCCTTACCATTATTGATTGTTGTATACATATAAGGTTCCATTTTCTGAAGACTCCATTTTCTCATGACTTATGGTATGGTTAGTTTTCAAAACTTAATCTTCCACTCTAGCTAGAAATAATGTGTAATGGGGATGATTGGAAACATTTTCTTCAATATCTCTACTACCTTATCCAAGGATTCAATGTATATTCTTCTTTGAGCTAATCTTCTTCTATACCGAGGGTGGATGATTCCATCTTGACTATTCAGTCACCTTGGTGTACTTGTTGTCATATCCGAGAAAATACTTATTTAAGTCTGGTGATTAGGGAGCCATATATTCATACTTAACATATAGCCATCCATACATGTCTTCGGTATATGGACCATCAAATGAATCCACCTTATTGATGTTTAGAAATAATACAATTCAAGGATTCATATGGATCAATTTAATGAACTCCTATACTAATGCTCATAGGATCATCCATGCTAATTGTATATGTAGTATCTTTAGTGTTATTCTTTTCAGTTAGTCGGGTGTTTGAAGAACTCAAATTTAGGGCATTGATTTGTCATTGATATTTGAGTTAATCAATAAAAATCTATAAACCTTTAGTCATAAAATAATTGGACTAGTTAGTGTGATGCCGGACGTCGTTGAAACGTTGTCTGGTCGTCACCGAGGATAGTGGCTCGGTATCGATAACGAAACTCAATCGGACCACGGAGATGAGCATCGTCCGATAATGCCGATAAACAGATATGAAATAAGACGAAATGCAACAATCCTAGATGTGGTACGTGCAAGTGCCGACTCGCGAGGCGTGCCGTTCCCAGGATTCAACGGGGTCGCCTAGGAATGGGTAGTCCAGACTTCTCAAACCTCCTCCGAGGGGGGTCAAGGACGACTATGAGGCCGAACGGGAATATCCCGCCAAGATGCTCATATGCGACAGGCGAACCTGACTCGTACCAAATAGGTAAGACTCTCGAGTAATTCTGCGTCATTTTCTCAATCTGTCCCTCTCACCTACGTCTAACCCGAGCACGGTGGAGGCAAATCGAAAGTATACTGAAAAAGATGAGAGACGAAAGGGCAGTGAAGGGGTACCTTCGTCGCTTCCAGCAACAACGATCTCGGCGGTACCACTGAGGATGATAACGGGGGAATCATCAACACGAAGGCGGGCGGTAGCGCGCGCGGGCGCGCAGAGGGCGGTGCGCGGGCGCGGAGTGCGACGGCGCGCCCTGGCGGTGCGAGGCGCACGAGTGCACACGGCTGGGTGTGCGCAGGTTGCGGTGTGCGTGGGCACGAGGCACGTCGGCACGCGCGGGCGCGCGGACGCAGAGGCAGCGGCGTGCCCTTGCGATGCGGGGGCGCACGGCTGCATGTGACTGCGAGGCGCGCAGGCAACAGTGCGCGCCGGCGCGGGGTGCGTCGGCGCGCGCTGGCACGCAAGGGTTACGCGCGAGAGCGTGGGTCGCGACACCTCGCGAAGGCGAGTGGTGACAATGCGCGTTGGCCTGCGTCGATGGTGCACGAGGCACGGCTTGCGTAGGTGTGGTCACTCCCGAGGCGGCGACGCGCGGGCTGGCGCACGGAGGCGGTTCGTGGCGGCGGTGCATGGCAGTGGGAGAGGGAGGCGTTGCGGCGCTGGCGGCGGCGAGCTGAGGCGGCGGCTGCGGCGGAGGCGGCGGCGAGCGACGGCGGCAGTAGCTCCCCTCTTCCCCTTCCCTTCTTCCTTCTCTTCTTCCTCCTTCCTCCTTCTTCCTTCTTCCTCCTTCTTCAGCGATGGACTCTTCAACTTCTAAACGTTAATTTTCAACTTTAAAATTCAAGAGTGTCTAAAGGAGGGCGCCCACCCCCACCTTTTATAGGAAATAGGTGGATGGGCCGCTTGAAACAAAAATAAAAGGGGAAATGACTAAAGGGCTAGGGCCCATTAGCGGGAGGGGAAGAAATCCTCATACGGGAACTTCCCCTCGCTACAACGCAGGTACGAAGAACAGAAAACTATGAAAGGAAACATAAAAGCAGGAAACGAAAGCGGTAAACGGGGTCGAAGATGGCGCGTGGTTACCCGGGATATTTGAATCCGGGTGTGCGCGTCGTCGCTTTGGCTTGTCGTGCGGGCTGGACGCGACTCGGTGGCGGGGTTGATGACAATGTCGACTCCTTGAGTGATGGTCCTACGGTCTCGGACTGTGTCGCGCCATCATAGTGGTTGATAACACCCTAAATTCGCTCTTTATTTCATGCTATTAGCACAATTTTATGCATTTAAACAACTTAAAATTGGGTTGTTGTCATATATTTCCATAAATTTAATGTTTCCAAGTGATTTCTGATTTTTTCATAATTTTCTGTTAATTTTATGAATTTTAAGGGATTTATTTGAGCATGAAATAATTATTTTTGGTTTAATATTTAATTTCAAGATGTATTAGTACGAGGATGAATCAAGGAATTTTCTAGAATTTTCTAGGATTTTTTAGGATGTTATTGGAATTTTCTGAGATTTTTGAGGAAGAAATGCATTTTATGAAGAAAAAGGATATATTTATAAGGAAAAAATGAGTATTCAGATTATTTTCAAACTTTGAGGGGCTTTTCGTAAATTTTAGTTGCAACGTTGCCCTCAAAAACAGCTCTCGGTCTTGGTTGCAGGCGTAAAGATATTATTTAAACTGTTCCAGGGTTCTATTGCAATTATTTAATATTTGTTTTAATGTTTTTAGGAGAAACCAGAGGAGAGAGAGCGCGCAAGGGGCATATACACAATTACTTTTGGGCGGCGTCCAGCAACAATTCCAGACTTTTTAAGGACTTTTCTTCAAAAAGGAGAATTCAAAATGCGCCAGCCAATGAAAGAGCGACACATCATGGCGTGTTAAAAAAAGAAACAAATATATATATGAATTTTAATCCAATGGATTAAATTAGTTTAAAATTCATTTATTAATAACTTTTGATCCTGAAGTCCTATTGAGACGATTCTTTTATGGATTTGCTCGTCTTGATCCCCTATTTCTATATGTATGATTGGATCATTCAGATCCAGTCTACATTGATAGATAAAAATTAATTACTAAACGGGGGTAAAATGATGATTTTTACCATGTAACCTAAGTATAAAAGCTAAATTTCGAGTGGGGGAGCTCATTCTTGATGGTGCTCTATCACAGCTGCAAGACAGAGAGGAGATCCAGCTTGGATCAACCTATTTGGTACTTTTTTCTTCTTTGTATTTGAACTTTTAGTGTATTTTAGATGTTGTTAGTTGAATTTCTTAATCTTTCTTCTTGATCCCTGTCTGAACTTCTAAATCGCTTGGCGTGAGCGGAATGTACAAGCCCTGACTAGGATTGAGAGGAGAAATTGAGAGATTTCCTAGGTATTCCAAGTGCATATCAAAGAAAACTATTAAAAAACTTATAAAAAGGGTTAACATTCTAGGATATTAAATTTCCATTTCATTATCCAATAGAGTAGTTATTACTGAATTGTCAAACCTAAAGAACCAACCAAAACACTTCTAGATTTTCTTCTTAATCTCTCTAATTGAATTCTTTAATCCTTTCAATTGGATCAATTAGTTCAACTTAAAGCCCACTTATTTCATCTACTCCTCTCATCTCTCCTACCTCCCTTTCTAAATTTCTCATCTAATTAGGGTGATTTGATCTTCATTGAAGATCAAATTAACTTTAATTAGTGTCAAATTATTCATTTAGATCATCAATTGAATTAACTTACTAGCTTCCCTTGGACAATACCCTTTACTTATCACTATGCATCTTAAGTTAGGGTTTTATAAATTATATTGTATAAGCTAAAATTAACAACGACAAGGGGTTTAAATATTGCAAAATTCACCCCTATTTTTGGCTTATCAGTGGTGATCAAGGGTCGTCTCCAAAGGGAACATATATTAGGTTTTCAATGATGATTCAAAAGGGATAATAGGAGATACATGTGAGTTAGGAGATTATGACGTGAAAAATTCAAGGTGTTGAGAGGGTGATAATAATTATTTAATAAGGATGATATGAATAATAATATGATGAATAGGTGGGAGGAAGTGGATATATTAAATGGAAATGAGAGTATGAAATAGATGAAGATGTGAAAGTGATGATGGATAAGTATAAGATGGGATAATGAAATGGGTGAATGGATGTGGATGTATTCTGGTGAAATAGAATGGCACAAGAATGAATGATAATGATCTAACCAATGGATGCGATGGAAGAATGGATAGGTGGTTGTGATATCGAGAAAATGATGATGGACTAGATGATTTAGGGTTATTATTTGAGATGAAGGTCATGAGATTGAGATCAGAGATGGATGTTTTAGGGTGAGATGATGGGAGATGGTGATGAGATGATGATGAAAATACGGTTGTAGATCTAACTAAAGGGATGTGAAGGAGAGAAAACAATGTAAGGCAAGAAACTAACCTTAGATCCATATATTGTGCTGGGATCAAGGTGATTTTGTACTACAGGTAAGCTTCTCCACTTCTCTGCTGATCTTCCCCAATCACTCAAAACACCAATAACACCTTGACAGACCTTCAAAACCCTCACTCTCTTTCATTCAGCCTCTCCACGAGGAAGTGATTCAAAGATGGTCTTTACAAAAATCAAAAGCTCTATTTATAGATACAACGGTATGGATGGAAGAGGCCGTAAAAAGGAAGCCCCACTCAAAATTTCAGCCTGAAACTCTTTCAGATATCGTGATTTCAATTTGGATCATTCTCAACCCTCTGAATTTCTCTCTCCTCGATTTCAGGAAAGTCGAAGATCTATTAAATAGTTCCAATATATATATATATATATATATATATATATATATATATATATATATATATATTAATTCATAAAAATGTTAGATATATATATTGAATTAAAAAATGATATCTCTTTGAATATAATGCCATGAAGTTAAAGAAAAGTTATATTCTGACTCAAAAAATGATATCTCCTTGAATATAATGCCATGAAGTTAAAGAAAAGTTATATTCTGACTCAAAAAATGATATCTCCTTGAATATAATGCCATGAAGTTAAAGAAAAGTTATATTCTGACTCAAAAAATGATATCTCTTTGAATATAATGTCATGAAGTTAAAGAAAAGTTATATTCTGACTCAAAAAATCATATCTCTTTGAATATAATGCCATGAAGTTCAAGAAATATTATGTTCCTTCAGAATTTGCTGTCATAAAAAACACTTAAAATTCTATAAAATTTAATATATTGTTCTAAAAATAAATTGAATCATTTTAGGCTTGACAACACACATATATAATTTACTTAATGCAAATAAACATGTAATTATGGTGATATTAACATACTAAAATGTGTGTTATCAGTGGCCTCTAGATAATGCATTGAATAGGAATATTTTAGCATACATGTTTATAGACAAGTAATCAATGTAGGTTCATCTTATTGTAATTCTCTAACTCATTAGATGTATTCAAGGACTTTATTATAAACATCACACGAGTAATAAAAAATAAATATTTTGGTAAATAAAAAATAAATATGACACAGAAGTATGATTGGCCTATTGACCACATAATATCCATCACAACAAATGTATGCTTTTCATATGAATCTAGCACTTTCAATGAGGATCAACTGTCCATGGAACTTGAATCGTCCTCTATGTAGAAAAAGTTGGAGTAATAAAATATAAAAACATTATTTTTATATCATAGATTGAATAAAAACTATGATCAAGATATCTCGTCAGAGTCAAATCCCAACTATATCAGGTCAAATACTATAAGAGGTAAATATTGATCAGATCAAATGTTTGATCATAATTTTTTATCTAATAATCTGAAACATACATTCACAAATTGACTAGATTCAAAGTCTAATAAGGATCTCTAGACTAAGCCAGATCCTAATGAGTATTTGATCCCGATAAGAAATTCTGATCAAGTACTTATTTAAATCATAATGTGAGTCTGATTAAAGTTGAATTAAAATTAAAGTTGAATCCTAATTGTAATTGAATTATAATCAGAACAGGTATCAGAAAAAACTTTTATAGAAGTCATATTATAACTCCGATCATGTTGATATCCTGATCGAAATAAAATTCTGATCAACTTCTCTCTTCAACAGGGATAAAATATTGAATACGTTCATTTCAATTTTAATTTTATGATTTTATAAAACTAATTTTAATTTTATGATATAGTAAAACAAGTAAATTTATTATAATAAAATCAACATGTGAAAAATAATCCAAAATACACTTCACAATTAACTTGGTTTATTCAAAATTCTATAAAATTATTTTGGTTATTTTAACAGAATTTTTTCATATAAATATATTATTAATATAAATAAATACCTTAGCCGGTGATTTAACAGCGCCAGGTGACAATTGATAGGAATGACATGTGTAGTGAGTGGATGAGTTTAACCATTGCGAATTGTGGACAATGCATATTTTACTGTTGTTGGTGGTGAAAAAGATGGAGGCCGATACACATTGCCAAGTGGAGTCGGTTGTAGTGTGCATGGTTGTGAGAATCTGTGCTATCTTTGATGGTGATAACCTTGGAAAAATGATGAAGATCACACTAACCTCACCCTCATGTGCACAACGGGCTGAGTGGTGCTTTGTTCATGAGTTTTGATCTAAATGTCACTTATTTAATCCTTTGCTCTTGGAGTACAAGAATGGAATAAAATGAGATTTTTAATGAGCAAAATACTCTGCTAGCAGTAATTTGGAACATTATCCGAGGGTGCCTTTTCACAATGACAGATGTTCTATTTATAGATCTGAGTGGTGTATGGCCATAGGAGGTTAATATGAAACTACCCTCAAAATTTCATCTGAAAACTTATAGATCTTAAGATATATTCATTCGAAAGAGGAATGATCTGCGTCATTTAGTTTTCTCTCTCCCACAATTTTCTCTCTCCCAATCGATATGTGTGCTGGTTGTTAATATGGGAAAAAATTTAAAACAACACAATAAAAAGTAAAAAAAAAGTTAAAATATTAAAATAAATTCAAAATTATATATTTGAGAATTACTAAAATTATTTTATCTATTAATTTAATGTCAACACATTCTATAAAATACCAAACATAGGGGAAAAAAATGAAAAACTAGAATTTCATTCCAAAAATGCAGTAAACCTCTTTAAATATTTCAATAAATCTAAATAAATATTTTATGACGTATACAAATATTTTATTTATAAGTACAATGTCATAAAATTATGATAAAATACCATAAATTGAGAAAAATATGGAATTCATTAAAAGATGTAAGAAATCATTTTAAGCCATAAAAAAATGCATTTATAATCATTTAGATGAATATATATATATGAAATTACATTAAACTAGAATGTGATTTGTGACTGTCCATGACATACAGTATTTATACAAGCATGACTGACCAGTCTTTCGGAACAAAGAGCAGAAACCTATGCTATCTTTGAAAATTGTGGCAGAGATGGATGTGAAAATGCACCAGTAAGCAGTGGAACACAATGATGCATGTTTTACTATTGGTGGTGGCGACAAAGATGGAGGCAGATGCACAACAACAAGTGGTGGCGTTAGTGGCGGGGTGAGTGATAGTGAAAACTTATGCTACCTTTGATGATGATAACCTAGGAAAAATGATGAAGATATGTTTAGCAAAGATGAAGATCACATTAACCTCGTCCTCATGTGCTCAACGGGGCCAAGTGATGTTTTTCTTCATGAGTCTCGATCTGAGTGACACTCATATAATTATTTTCTCTTGGAACGCAAGAACAAACCCCAAATGAGATTTTGAATGAGAAAAAAACTGCAAATCATAATTCGGAACACAATCAAAGGGTTCCTTTTTTCAAGGATAGGGTTTTATTTACAGATATAAGTGGTGAATGGGTAGAGGCGGTAAAGATGGAACTACCCTCAAAATTTCAACTCAAAATTCCCAGATCGTTATATATCTTCATTCAAAGTAGGAATAATTTGAGTCATCTAATTTTCTCTTTCCTACAATTTTCTCTCTCCTCATTGATATGTGTTAGTTGCTAAAATCTGAATTTTTTTTTAAAATACAGAAAAAAGTTAAAAAGTACATTAAATATTAAAACAAATGAAAAATTATAAATTTCAGAATTATAAACTTTTTTACTTAATGATGAATTATAAATTTAATGTCAACAAATTCTATAATGAACCAGAAATATGGAATATCAGGAAAAATTAGATGTCCATTCAGAAAAATATAGTAAAACCCTAGAAATATTTCAATAAATATATATATACTTTATTTCGCATAAAAGTATTTTCTTTACGAATATAGTGTCACAAAATGATGACGAAATACAATAAATTTGAGAAAAATCTGAACTTAATTAGAAAAAATGTAAGAAATCATTTGAAGCCCTAATAACATGCATTTCTGATTATTAAAGTGAAAAACAAATATATTAATCACGATAAAAGCTAAATGTTATTTTGTGGTTGTCTGTGACATACGTTTTTTATAAAAAAATGATTGACCAGTCTTTTAGATCAAAGAGCATAAACTCTCATGAAGGTCTAAAAAGGTATTTTAGTTTCCCATTTTTTCGTAATATTTTTAGCCTTAAGGCACATATTATTTATTTATTTAATGAGAAAAATAGGGAATTTCTTAAATTTTGAGATGAAAAAGGGGATGGGCATTTATAACATGAAATGACTAGCCAGTCTGCAGCCATCTATACACATCTTCTGGATATTCAGCATGGATCACAACAACTAACACAACCTGACAGAGTTTGATGACAAGACAATGATGACGCTGAGTCGTGGGCTCAAGGCCTAATGGGGAATATGGGACACTAAGATAGATTGTTTGATCATGGTTTGAAAACCTAAAATTTATATTGGCATCTGATTTTGCTGATATGGGAAAAAAACTCACCACTACGTTAGTTTGATAGAAATTTCATAATTGACCCTAAACAGAAACACCTAAATAATGTGTGAAGGGCTAGTCACTATTTTATTTTTGATCTTAATAAGGCTAATTTAGAAATTTTTCTAAGTTATCCTGCAGATTCTCTTTAGTGCCAATATCCAGACCATTATCCAATATCATCATCAATGTCCAGACCATTATCCAATATCCAATATCCATTATCCAAAATCGGATATTGCAATGGATGGGTAAGAGCCGACATTACAAAACTGCAGACTCTCTGATGAATGGCAGACATAAAAAAACATCATATACCATCCGTCATCCGTCATCTGTCCTTGTATTCATCCGTCACCCATCATTACAATCATCGGTCAGCTTTCCTTACATTCATCAGTCATTTGTGCTTACAGTCATCTGTCATCCGTCATCCATCATTGTATTCATCCGTCACCCGTCACCCGTCACCCGTCATTACAATCATCAGTCATCCGTCCTTACATTCATCAGTCATCCGTCATTACAATCATCAGTCATCCGTCCTTACATTCATCCGTCGTCCGTCCTTACACTCATCCGTAGCCCGTCCTTACATTCATCAGTCATCCGTGCTCACAGTCATCAGTTATCTGTCCTTATATTCATCCGTCACCCGTCATTACAATCATCAGCCATCCATCCTTACATTCATCAGTCATCTGTGCTTACAGTCGTCAGTCATCCGTCATTCGTCCTTATATTTATCTGTCTCCCGTCATTAAACTCATCAGTCATCCATCCTTACAGTCATCCGTCATCCGTCCTCATATTCATCCGTAACCCATCCTTGCACTCATCCGTCATCCGTCCTTATAGTTATCCGTCGAGCGTCATTACAATCATCCGTCATCCGTCCATATATTCAGCAGTCATCCGTCTTTACATTCATCAGACACCCCGTCGTTACAATCATCCGTCATCCGTCCATATATTCAGCAGTCATCCGTCTTTACATTCATCAGACACCCCGTCGTTACAATCATCCGTCATCCGTCCATATATTCAGCAGTCATCCGTCTTTACATTCATCAGACACCCCGTCGTTACAATCATCCGTCATCCGTCCATATATTCAGCAGTCATCCGTCTTTACATTCATCAGACACCCCGTCGTTACAATCATCCGTCATCCGTCCATATATTCAGCAGTCATCCGTCTTTACATTCATCAGTCACCCGTCGTTACAATCATCAGTCATCCGTCATCCGTCCGCGTATTCATCTGTCGTTCGCTCTTACTCTCATCTGTCATCCGTCCCATCCAAATCCGTCGTCCGTCATCTAACCTGGAGAGTTAACTAAGGTTTTGGGGGGTTTTGCGAGCCAGAGGAAGAGCGGGGGAGAGAAGGATGTGCGGGATAGCCTTGATTCTGGCGGAATCCGATGAGGTATAAAATCTATTTCTCGATCGCAATTTCATCTGTATTATTAATTTCTGTTTTTTTAATCAATTCTTGAACCCCGGTTTTGTCATAATTAGCAGTCAGAATCTTGCAGAGAACTGATTTCCGCTTTGAGTGTTGTTTTGTGATTTCCGCTCTGGGAATTTCTCACTCTTAGATCGTATATTCAGGAGCAAAGAATTGCGCTTCTGCTAGATGATCTCGGCGTTGTTCTTCGGAGACGCGGGCCTGATAGTTTAGGCTTAAAAGAACTTTGTCTTCTTCAGGAAGAATCAAATAATGCCGCCGAGAAAATTACGGAAATTTCGAAAATGTTCCTTCCTTCTGACGATGGAATATTTGCCACCGCTTCGCAATGCAACAGGCGACTGGAAATTGAGGAATCGACTGCAAAGCTAAAACTGGATCATGCTGGAGACTTACAAAAGTCAGTGTCTTATTCAGCTGATGTCATTTCTGCTCGTGAATTTGAGGTGGGAAAGGCATGTACTTTTGGTCTTAGTTTTCTGGGCGCCTCTCTACATCTCAGAGGAATCAATCCTGCCGTGCAACCATTAATCGACGACTCTGGAAACATACTTGTGTATAATGGTACTTCTTTCTCTTCTCTTACTAAGGGGACCAATCTGTTTTATAAATCTTGTTTGAATACCTTTGCAGGTCAGTTTCAAATTTTTACACTGTTTTTCAAAGTTTTGTTGTCTTGATGTTTCTTTTCTAGCGTGTGACTCCATTGCGGAAGAGCCGAGATTTTTTTCAAAGTCCGGTAACTGAAAAATCTATTTAAATTCTCACTTATCGGAATATGCTACTAACAGCAGTCATTAACGTGGACAAAGGATGAGGTAAGCGAATTCTGTATGGATTACACCAAGGGTCGCAAGCATTATGAACAGTTTAACACTGATTTCGCTACTATAATCTATTCATCATATGCCTGACATTTTGATCGCTTTTTATTGCCATTTGTACGAGTATTCTTCTTGGTTCCTCAAAGGACTCTTCTAGACTATAATCCGCGTAATACTTTCTATTAACAACACTTTCAAAGAAACTGAGTAAATTAGTGTAAGTGTGATTCGATCCCCATTATATTACAAGGGTATTTTTTTCAAAAAAAAATTACAAGGGTATTTTCTTCATTTGCTTCCCCTGCATGTTTTTCCTTTAAATAGGGCTGCTCACCCCTCAGGAGAGCTACCAAGAGGAGTGATGCCTTATTTTCCGTTCTTCCTTTTCCTATCTCAGTCTCCTTTCTCCTCTCCTCTCTCTCTCTCTCTTCCTCATCCTCACTACTCATTAGTTAGGACCTAACCATTCTTTCGTCGGCTATTAAGATTCATTTGGAATTATCAGTTGCATTGATCATCGTCGACCAATACATTATCTAGAATATATTGAAGTGCTGTAATCAGTCTTGCTCTGTCTGACGAGGAATGCTATCTTAGCATATTTCTGAGAATTATGTTCATCTCCTATTATATATTATGCGTCTCTGTTACTTCTTTTGGCGAACCCAAAACTCATTAAGTTTGGTAGCTGCCAATACGAGCTTACATCTCACTGCTGACGAGGCTCTTTCCCTCTTTCTGCAGTGTAGTCTTGGTTTACCTGCGCAGCTTGAGACAAACAAGAGTTTTCGGAAAAAATAATGTGTCGTTCATTCTTGAATTAGGTCCCATTATGTACGGGTTACATGAAGTTCTTTGGTTGGGTTTAAGTCAATCCACATTGCTCTAGTGAGCCTAGGTATCGGCATGGTCATTATGAAATGTGCAAAAATTAAAATTAGCGGAAAACCTGGGAAAAAAGAGGGAGGAACCAATTCCAAAGAACACTAATGAGAGCCCCGAGAACTTGCGCACCAAATTCTTTTTGTATTAAAATTTTAATTTAGCGATGAATAATGAAGAGAGATTCAACACTTGTTTTTTAGAAATTTTAAATAATTTTCGTGCTTCAAACCTCTATTTTGTATGTTTGGAGCTGGTAACCCCCGTTAACTTTATGTATAGGCGAGGTTTTTGGAGGAATTCACGTTGATAGACATAAAAATGATGGCGAAGCTCTTCTAGATGCGCTGAAAGATTGTGAAGAGAAAATAGGCCATCATGTAGAAGATGGAATGGCTTCGATTCCTGACACACTGTCATCTATCAAAGGGCCATGGGCATTGATTTACTGGCAGGTAGTTTGACTTACCTTTTACTTTTAATTTGAACTTATTATGGGTAATGTCCTAAAATTTTAAGTTGCATAGCCCCTTGTCCGGTATTTTTAGGCAAAGTCAAGAACCCTCTGGTTCGGTCGTGATGTGTTTGGAAGGAGAAGTCTTCTCGTTCACTGGCCTAACAAGAAAGATCCCCATTTCATCTTATCTTCAGTTTCACCATTTGCCACGGTCAATGAGATATCTGGTACAATATTACTTAAGGAGCGACTGTTTTTACAATTTTAAGTTCACAGCTGGACTATTATCTTTCATATTCAATTCAAGAACTATGTCGCTTGAATAAATTGGAAATCGTGATGGATGACTTACATCTGTTCTGTTAGATGAACGTTATCAAGGCGTTGACATTCTGGATGCTTGTCATGACTGGGAAGAGCTTTCCTGTGGCATTTATAGCCTATGCATGGAGTCTTTGAAGGAAAATTTCTTTGGAAGCAAGCAAAGTCTCGTGTCTAGAATACAAAAACATCAATGGACGAATTCCATGATAAATAAACTACTTAGGTGGGAGAGACGACCGTTGGAACATCAACAACATGGTATCAGTGAGAGTCATATTTTGCGGTCTCAGCCTGGTAATTATTTAATTTGTTGGAATAAGATTCCAATTTTTACTCTTCAGTCATCATATTACTCTTGCGGCTGTGATTTCAGAATGTCCGTCATCCTCAACTGCTGAAAAATCAGGTGATTTTCATCCCGCTTGGAAGCTGCTGACTTGTCTGAAGGAATCTGTCATGCGACGCACTTCTCTCACCATGTTTAAGGTTTTGATGCAATTGTATATCCATTTCTCTGAGGTCTAGGATACAGTTTTCTTGTTATGTATCATGAAGAATTGTTTGCCTTCATATTTTGCTCCTATTTCTTGGCGGTTGCATTTTTTGTGAAGTTTTTTTTTTGAAAAAATTGTTAAGTATTCTTTATTAATGTTCCTTAGCTGTGTTTAATGGCGCTGAGTGCATAGATTTTTTTCTTATGGGTATAATCTCCCAAAGTCACTGGAAGGTTTTCATATCACATAATTTTGCTTCGTTAATACTCTTATGATAATCCTGTGAAGTCCAGAGGCGATATCATGAATATCTGATCATTCCTCTGAGCATCTGTGAAAAGAAAAGATGTAGGCCGTACAACACAGGACTAGGTATAGTAGAAAATTTAAAACGGAGAAAGTGTAGTCGATTATCTATCTTTTGGCACTGATTTAGATGGGGAGTTGATTTTTATTTTATCTTCCTTTTCATTGTTATCTTCATTGGTTTTATTTGTTTGGGATCTACCGACATGAAGATGTATCGGGTGGAAGAATCAAGATTTAATGGTACATACGATTTGAGTTCTTTTTCCACTCAATCGTTCAAAAAATATTCTCCTTGGATTTGTCTTCAAGCTCTCTGGTATCCAAGAACTTTGGTAAAACTCCACGGCCAAATGCAGCCCTGCCCTCCAGAGGATTCTTGCACTCGTAGAAAACCCAATCCAGAAGCCTCTCCTTTCCCCCGGTCTCCTCTTTTATTTACTCTATTCCTTTATTACCTACCTACACAACCGGTCAAGAACCCTTAGTTACTTTGCCAGGTCAGCACCAAGTGGGCCCGTGTCCTCCTCTTGCTTTTTGAACCTTCCGTTTTGTCCTTGAAGCTTCCTCTTTGTATAGATTCTTATGGAGATCGTGTCATCTACCTATTTGTCTCATCAAGTTTTCAGACAGTGGCTTCATGGATGGGCTAGAAATTATACTACACTCTTCAATTTTAATTTTCTATTTAATGAAAAAGTACCACACATCTTTCGCCTTAGAATATTATTTCTTCCAGGTATTCGAACGCCCTATTTCACGCCTTCTTTTTCTTTCCCCAAAAGCAAATCACACAGTTTGATTTACAATGTTTAAACACTGCGAGAAATGTTTTTTTATGATGTTATTCCACATTTGTCATTTTTCTTGGTTAATGATTAATCTGGCGAATGGACGGATTTTTTGTAGACTACAAAAAAGACACCTCCACCTTTGGCGATTTTATTCTCGGGAGGATTGGATTCCATGATACTTGCTTCTCTCGCTCATCAATGTCTAGATCAACAATGTAATTCCTGCATTATTCTGGCATACATACTTAACTTGCTATCGTGTCGGTTACTAAAACTTGCGGTTGCCCTGACAATGGTCACCATCTATCGAAAAAATTGTCTTGTGGGAAATACCTATCCACGGTGTAGAATGTTAACTTCCTTTTAATCAATACTAAACGTTTCATGTGAGAAAGAAAGAGGAAGCAAGAGAGAATGTGCTAACATCCAGCACGTGGAAGCATCTTTTTTAGCGACAGAATGCTGAGCTTTTTCTATCCATTACTTTGATTATCCTGAATGTATCATCTTCTTTCTATCTACTCTGCCATCTGCTTTTGATGAAATGCTAACTTGCAGGCGAGATTGATCTCCTCAATGTAAGCTTCGATGGGCACATCGCTCCAGACAGAATTTCTGCCAGGGAGGGGCTGAAGGAACTTCAAAAGATTTCTCCTTCTAGAAGGTATTAGAACTTTATCTGTACAAATTGTTGAGACAATTCAAATTGCTATGCAAGTCAGCTTGTTTGTAGACATACATATTAAATTTGATTGATACACTTTTCCCAGACCGTTGGTCTTATAAATATGTTACTCATCTATTTATTTATTGTGTTCTGTAAAATATCAAAAAATATGGGTAAGAGAGATTTTTTTACACGACCAATTTTCTCTGTTTGTATTACATTTACACGACCTGTTTTCTGATTTTTTTCGGCATTAAAAGTTTCTTTTGCTTTAATGCCCTTTTGGACTGTTGATGTCATTTATCCCTCCAGATGGCGACTTGTTGAAATCGATGGGGATTTGTCAAATTTCTCTTCGGAAACAAAGCATGTGATGTCGCTCATTCATCCTGCTAATACTTTCATGGTACTCACTTTTTTCATATCTTCATGCTCATGGAGAAAAGGGGAGTCAGTTACTTTAAATTGTCTTCGGGACTTGTTTGGTAAATAATTTCATTCGCTTCTGATGTGAAATGAGGGAATACATGAAAGAATTTCATTTTCTCCAGTCCCCAGATATTATGACTACGGCAGTGGGGGTTCCACCCTTCTCCAGGTGGGGTACAGCATCCAGGCTGACGATGACAAGTTGATGATGATGAACCGATGTTTCTTCATGCATCCAAATCATCCAAAGGCGGATTCATTATTATCTAATAATCATCTTATCATCTCATTGTCATCTACTCTTCATCAGGTCGTACCAAAAAATGGATGACGATGACCGTGATGATGACAAATTCATTATCATCCACCGCCCCTATTTCCAAGGCCTTCCTATCCTGTCACTTTATCTTCTAGCTCCCCAGTGTTTTATTATTCAATAAATTGCGCGAGTCACTTTTCAAAGAAAAAATTGCCCTAGTCAGCGGTAAATAATAAATTTATTAAGCCTATGTGGATGACTTTTTCTAGGATTTAAACATTGGAATGGCATTATGGTTAGCAGCTCGAGGAGAAGGGTTTGTGGATGGGGAGTTGTGCGATTCTTCTGGATCTTCCTGTCGTTATCGTTATAAATCAATGGCTAAGATTCTCCTTGTTGGTGCTGGTGCCGATGAGCAATGTGCAGGATATGGCAGGCACAGAACGAAGTACAAATTGGGGGGGTAGTTCTTTCTCTCATATCAAGATTTATTACATTTTTCTCCCATATCATGACAGGCTTATTCTCTTTTTTTGCGTTTTCAGTATGACCACTCTTGAAGAGGAGATGCGACTGGACATGCAGAGAATCTGGGTAAGAAACATGGGAAGAGACGACCGCTGCATCTCAGATCATGGGAAAGAGGTATCCCTGATTTCTTTTACCACCATCCAATGATAAAATATAGATCCAAATCTCTAATTTCACCACTTAGGATTTTCAACAAAAATTACTCACAATTTAGAGTCTTAAATTAAACTAAATATTTTTTTATAAAAACGAAAGGCTACTGTTTAGAGACATTCTGGCCTTCCTATTCAAGATATACTTCCCCGAGTTCTTTGCTATTTATATCATGTTTTAGGAAAATTTCCAGACTTCTTCTGATAGGATTATCCTTTTAGAAGTTAAAAAGGTAAAATCTTGGATTTTGATAATGAGTGATACTGTTCAGGCCAGATACCCCTTTCTGGACGAGGACGTAGTCAATGCTTTGTTAGAAATCCCTCTGCGGGACATTGCAGACCTCAATCTACCAGCTGGATTGGGTGACAAGAAGATTCTTAGAGATGTAAGTATACACCATCTCTCTCTCTCTACATATTTTCCATTGAATAGAAAGTAATGCACAAAAATCCTTTCTTGAAGTTGGCAAGGCTGTTGGGTCTGGAAGGAGCCGCCATCTTGCCCAAGAGGGCCATTCAGGTGAGTGAAAGTGCCTTCAGAGAAGATATAACCGGCCTCCCTCGCACTCTACCACTCGTCACGATGGCATTTTTTTCGCTACTGAAATCCAACAACCTTTACTCCCAAACATATATTACTCCATGGGAAGCATTCACCAGTTGTTGATCATTTCTCCATTCGCTTTTGCACCTGTCTGCAGTTTGGCTCAAGAATTGCAAGAGAATCTAACAAAATTCACTTTGGGAGCAACCGGGCAGCCAACCAAGCATCTGCTGGCGGCGCCGCCATCAACCGGCAACTGTAATGGAGTGTTGCTTGTTCTTCTCATTGGACTCTTCTCTTTGCTTCATTCTTTTCCGATTCTACATTAGACTGCCTGAAGGTTGTGATTCCCCTCTCCCATCTCATCTCCTTTGATATGTTTTTTTTGGCGTACTTATTCCTCTTTCTTTTATTTCTTGACTAGAAGGATTGTTATGATTTTAGGTCATCACCGAGTAACCGAGTAACCGACAAATCTCGTGGACTCGCCAAGTCTTCTGCATGGGAGGTTAGTTTCAAGGGCATTTGTCTTTGGTTTCTGATATATTAAAAAATCTTCAACTTAGATCAACACAGTTAATCTTGTTATGTTGTCTTAACCTCCTCCTTTGCCTGGTATCTTCGAAGCCAACTCTCATTTTCTCCGTTCTTCAGAGTCTCTTCTCCTTTTCCTTCAATTATATTCTTTCTCCTTTCCTTAATTCCTCTCGGCACCCCAATTCCGCAACTATTAAACTCTGAAAGTTTAATGCCCCTATTCTCTCTTGCCTTTCCCGTCCTTTTGGGGTCTAATGATAAACCCTTCCTCCATTGTTATTCTTGATGGTGTTTATGTTTTCTAAGAATTTTAAGAAGAGAGAGTGATAACTTTGTTCTTGTTTTGTCATGCCTTATTATATATATATATATCATCTTCTTTATGAGTGGACAATGATATTTTGAGTAAAAACTTTTGTTCACATTCCAGTGGTCGAATGATAAGCTATAAGTTTGCTCAAGTTTGCTTAATCCCCACTCGGATAAGTCTATCACTGAATTAGGAGTTTGGATTCTAGGTTTTGACTGAAGTATTTCGCCATAAAAGGTATGTATGTGCCAGGTAAAACTAGAGGTGTCATTTACATGTGTCTCAATTGAGTAATGTATTTCTGAACACCATGGTTGGTGTAGAACGAGGAAGAACCATGATTGAATGAGAGATGAATAGCAACATTAAATACATTAAAGCATTCATTTTTCTATTTCAACCTGAAGGCATATGGCTCAAAACATTTAACGCCCAGGCATTTGACTTGAAATTGTTCTGTAATGAGATAGCTTGATTGAACCAAAATTGATGTAACCAATCCAGAACAATGTGATATACGATGACGAGATAATGAGGGGCCAAGGATGAGAGAAGGTAAGTGAAGAGAAAGGAAGAAACAAACAGGAAGTCAGCAGATTGGTGATTTTCTTCTCTAGACAAGAGTATCCCTCTGCTCCAGCCCTGGATTAATGAAACATAATCTTATATTATATCTCCTTCTTAGGAAGTCAGCAGATTGGTGTTATTTACAGGCTTGGTTGAGACCAATATCCGCCTTTATTTGAACTGCCACATGTGCTCTTGAGTCACTCCGGGTTGGGTGCTCCTCCGCGCCCTCGGACCAATCACAACAGGATTCAACCTACTGATTTGAAAATTCTAAAAAATAAAAAATTGCCTTTATCCCTGCTTAAGTGTTCTTGTGGAAGATTGTAGAATATCTTATGTAGAGAACTCAACAGTAGTTTCCCATCTTGCTTATGTGGTACTGTAAATCATTATCCTATCTATGATAGCGCTCAGGTTCATTGAAAAAGGTTGCTTAGCTTTATCATTGTACTCGGGTCTTACTCTTGCTGTTGTGAAATGTATTTCAATTTTGTCAAAGGGCCCCTCCAAGGTATCTATCTATACATTATATCCCTACATCAATACTTAGTACTTTTCATCATAAAAAATCTCTACAAAGGTCCTCATATGAACATAATGATGAAATTTTAAACTGTTTTATGCCCATTTGTTGCTTTTGTGAAGAAATTTCACTTATGGGAAGTTGTGACTGAGATATGGCTCAAGAACTTTTTATTGAAAAATTCTGTGGCAGATATAAAATTTCATTTTACTGGAGTAATTTATTAAAGATAATTGAGCATTTTACAACGTAGTAAAACATTAGAGTTGTAGTTATGTAACTATTTTTAAAATACATTTGAAATAATTGAGATAATTATTGAGGATTTGATAGTTAACCATACCCTAAGTCATTCAATGAGCATCAAATAGGAAAATAATTTTGGTAAGATTCTATTAGAGATTTATTATGCTATGTTATATTTTCTAGTGCATGAAGTGCAGTTTGGCACCCCACAAATTGTTGTCTTAACCGATCAAACGAGATAAATTCTTCATAGATTAATTAATATTTATGTTGGTATACTTAATAAAGTTATTCAATAAATGTTTATGGACCACTCAAAAAATTGGGACATTGGTGGAAATACTCTAATTTTAGATATTTCTCTAAAATTTTATTATGGAAAGAAACTTTTAAAGAATTTTCTTACAGCATAAAACTATGGGGGCCATGCCCATTTTTAATATCCATGTGAGACATTCTGGAGTGGTATTCCCTTCTTCCCTTGAGCTTCTCGTGGTTGGTACTAAGGAAATATTGTAAATCTAGTGATGCAATTCAAGGGAATGAGGAGGAGATCTAATGCTCTAAAGATTGTGTGGATATATTTAGAGGTCGAATATTTAAATGGCTTGAGGAGGCTCATCCAAAGAATCAATAAGTCACAAATTCAATACATACAAAGTGATGTGATCATTTATGCAGAGTTAGAAGCAAGGAATATAATTGTTTTTAACTATTTAAGGAAATTTAGACTAGTCAGTTAAATATTAATACTAATAATTCTACTGATTATTATATGTCAATAGCTTAGAAAATTTTTATCAAACCTCAATTCTGACTCTTGGTGAAAGAAAGGTTAATGGACCTCGTGGATGAATGTCCTGGAAGTTTGGGGATGGATGGTGGATGGAAGAATAGGAGAGAGGATGTAAAACAAGATGGACAGAATGTGACAGGACGATACTTTGGTCAGCAACCAGTCACATTGTACGTAGTTTTATTGCATTTATGTCTGAGGGGTGGATGGAATGGGTGACTGAACAAACAGATGATGGTTGTAACTTGAGTAAATCAGTAATGCTTGATGAAAGAATGCATCGAGGCTTTCATTATTATTTTTCTGCAATATTGATTTATGACTATCATGTAATGATCATTCATCTCATGTAATGAGCCATTACCCTCCCTCTCCTAAGAGATCTTTGGTCTTATAGTTACCATTGGTTCCGAAATGAATTTCCCAAATTCATGTAATATGGAAAATATTTCTCTAATATTGTTATGGGTCTATACTCATATGGTTTTGGTAGTTTACTTTTGACCAACAAAGTGACTCCTAATGTTTGACGATAAAACTAAGACAAAGTTTTTAAGTTTTATATGCACAAGAGACCATTAATCTTCTAGTGTGAATTCAGTTATACTGCTTAACTTAGATATTTTATCATAAAAGTCACTGCACCGTATGAAGTGATGAGGCAGCTCACACTTAAAGTACTCAATTTAGGCCAAAGCTGTAGTTGAATTCCAAAATTCAAACTAATATTTAATTATATTTTAAAATATAAATAAAATTTATTCTGGTAGATGATGAGCTCAGATGTTGTGATGTTAGAACAAGGTTACTAGAATGGAATGTAATATTTTATCTGAAAATATGATTGAAATATTTTCTTAATAAATCTATAATAGTAATCAAGGGCTAGAATTTCATTCATAGCTTAAATCGGGAAGTAAATTTAATGGGCAACTCTTGAGCTATATCTCAATGAATTGAATTTATATTGAGTATATTTTGAAAAGATTATTTACAAAACGACTTGAAAATGTCAAATACTGAAGTATGGATTTGATATCTTGAATTCATTGCAGTGTATGTTGATTCAATCTTAAAAATTAGAGCATAACATGTATTCATGATTCACTTTTGTAAGCTATTTGAAACTAATATGAATATATTAATTAGTTTTTTAAAATTAGTGGAAAGTGATTTTTTGAAAGAACTTGATATAATATAGTTGTGTATTTGTATATTTATATGTTATGTATCCAATTATAAGATAAAATTTTATTGAAGTGATGCATGTATGAGCCACTTGACACAATGATAGACAAGATGAGGATTGAATAAAAATTACTAAAATGAATTGAATAAAAATTAACGCCTAAATTAGTGCTTATATTTATTTTTGTTGTATTTTATTTAAATTAGTGATATTTTTTTCACTAGCTGTTAATCCTACATTCTACATACCTATACATAACTTTTTGAGTGAGGATGATTATGCTGGGTTGCGTGGGCTTCATTACTTTTTTAAATTGATATATGTCGCTGAATTTATAGAGTCAAAATTAGATTGAGAAATAAAAATCAGATGATCACATCTCAAAATTAGATTAAAATTTAAAAATTAGATGATCACATTACTTTGTGTGGAACTGATTCTACTGTCCCTTTACTCCCTTGAAGCGTTTTTTCAAACCATTTGTATGCCTATAGATGTATCGATGCAATTATTGTCATTATATATATATATCTTGAACTTCTTCAACCCTAATTAAATATCTTCTCATCATCTAGTTTTACTAAGATTGTGATGGAGACAAGATTTGGGGGGGGGGGGGGGGGGGGGGGGGGGGGCTGCCATATCTCACAAGCATGGGCATCTATAATGGGTGCCCTATTGTATTTAGGTGTCATTTATAAATTTCCACAAAAGTATGTATAATATAAGTATATCCCCATTGCATATAGATTTTATGCACATGACTATGTAGGCATATTTATTAGTTAAGCTAATAACATTATTTGACAACCTCATTAATTAACTATAGCATCATATATATTATTTAATATTAGTACTGATTTGACACAGTCATTAGGTTAAGTTTCAAGCATGTGGGTTTCCAAGCTACACTTATGCTCTGGAAGATACAAAGCAGTGAATGAAATCTATCATGGAACTTTTATCGTCATCAGCTAATGTATAGATATATACTGATGATATATACATATAATTCCTCATCCACTTGGGACTCCCTAATGGCTTAAGGCATGGTTAAACATTAAACCCTTATATATCACCAGTTAGTATTGATGCATAATGGAGACCATGAGAGAATACATTCTCCAATATCTGCACTTCCTTGGCCGTCAATTTAATGTTTCTTCTACCTGATTCAATATCCTCGTATACCAAGGGTGGACAGTCCCATTTTGACCACTCAATCACCTTCCTATACTGCTAAGACTAATTTTATTGTTGTAATTAGGGACTCATATGTCATTATCAAATCATAGCCATCAATACACAATATGTATTTGGTGTCTCAGGTCTAAGGACCACCTGCATGACTGTGGAAAATTAAACCTGATTTACCTTTGGGTATAATACTACTCAGTGATTCATACAAATACATTTGATATCTTTCCCTAGGAGCACTGATAAGCCAAAAATAGGGATGAATTTTACTAAATTTCCATCCCTTGTCGTCATCAATTTCAGCTTATACAAAAAAAAATTATAAAAACCCTACTTAAGATGTGTAGTGATAAGTAAAGGTATCATCCAAGGGAAGCTAGTAAGGAATCCAATTTGATGCTTTGCTTGAGTACTTAAACCCTAATTAGAATTAATTTGATCTTCAATGAAGATCAAATCAACATAATTAGACAAGGAAGTTAGAAAGGGGGGTTAGAAGAGATAAGAGGAATAGAAGAAATAAGGGGCTCTAGATTGGCTTCTTTGATCCAAAGAGAAGGGTCAAAGGGGTCAATTAGAGAGGTTGAGAGGAAAATTTTGATTTGGTTTTGTTGGTTTTGTAGGTTTGATAATTCAGAAATAACTACACTATTAGATAATAAAAGGGAAATTTAATCTCCTAGAAATTGAAGTTTTTTTAATAGTTTTTTTAATGTGCACAGGGAATAGCTAGGTAAATCTCTCAATCTCTCCTCTCAATCTCAGTAAGGGCTTGTACATTTCGCTCAAGCCTAGCGATTTAGAAGTTCAGACCAAGATCAAGAAGAATGAAGAAGAAATTTAACTAAAACATCATCCAAAATACACTAAAAGTTCAAATACAAAGAAGAAAAAGGTACCAAACGGGTTGATCCAAGATGGAGCTCCTCTCTGTCTTGCAGCTGTGATAGAGCACTACCCAGAATGAGCTACCCCCCTCGAAATTCAGCTTTTATACTTAGGCTACATGGAAAAAATTAACATTTTATCCCCATTTAGTAATTAATTTATATCTATAAATTTAGTCTTTATCTTAATGATTACAGATAGAAAGAGGAGGCCAAGACAAGCAAATCCATAAAAAAATCATCTCAATCGGACCTCAGGATCAAAAGTTACAAATAAATGAATTTAAACCAATTTAGCCATTGGATTTAAATCCATTTATTTATTAATTTTCTTTTTAAACACGCAATTATGTGTCGTTTTCTCATTGGCGGACGCAATTTGAATTTTTTTTTGGGTTTGGTCTCTGAGTGCCACGTACCCCCTGGCAAAAATAAAAACAAAGAAAAAATATTTTTAAAAAGTTAGTGATACGTTTTAACACGCATCTAGGAATGCATTTTGCACAGCGCGCACGATTGGAAAAATGCCACGTCACTGCCCATGCGTGCACATTGTATGCATCGCATGGGCGGTGAACTTACCACCCAGTGGCCCCCCTCATCAAGCGCCGTCGGATTCTCATCCGATGGCTGAGATGGGGCCACGTAGGTCGCCCAAAAAATCAATTTGTCATTTTTCCGTTAAGTCATTTTTTAAAACGCAAATTTGCGGTTGATGCCGCCAAAACATAATTGTGCATATGCCCTTCTGCATTCTCTGTCATCCAAAATTTTCCTGAAATCACAAAAATACCATGACAATTTGCAATTAAATCCCTGCAAACTTTTCATAATTGTATCTATGCGCTGTCGAAATGACCGAGAGCCATTTTTAAGGGTATAATTGCAACACTTATTTAGGAAAGCCCCTGGAAGTTCGAAAATTACTTTAAAACTCATTTTCCCCTTATCCTCATCCTCTTTAAATTTTCATTTCTTCCTCAAATAAATCCCAGAAAAATCCAATAAAATCCTAAAAAATCCTAGAAGCTTCCAAAAAAATCAGTAATTCATCCCCGCACTAATTAATCTCAAATAAAATTTTAAACCTGCCATTTTAATTTAAAAATAAATTTCAGGCTTAAATAAATCCCAGAAAATTCATAAAATCAACAAAAAACTCGGAAAAATAGAAATCACTTGGAAACATTAATTACATGTAAATATAAGATAAAACCCCATTTTATACTCTTTAAATGCATAAAATTGTGCTAATTGCTTGAAATTAAGACCGAAATTTAGGGTGTTACCAGCACCCATCATTTGTTGTTAACGTCTCTACACTAATGGTGACAAGATCAACTATAATTATACTATTTTGAATAGTAGTATTTGGAATACATGTTTAAGGACTTATGATCATTGTGCTATGGTCTCGTCATATTTCACTAACTCATTAGATGCATTTGAGGAACTTATTATAAACATCACAAGAGAGTAATCTTGAATAAATATTTAGTAAATAAACTTAAATATGCCATGGAAGTGTAATTGGCTTGATGTCCACATAATACTGATCAAGAGGGTCATACATAAAAGGTTAATTAGACTTTAGAAGATACACATAAATGATTAGTATTTTTATGGAATTTACTTTGATAGTATCTTCCATGTGCAACTTCATTGGGTGTCTCTTTTTTTTGCCCTCATCTCCTTGGATTCCCTCCCTTTCTGGTATGACTGGAATGATAATGAGGTACTTATCAGATCAATTTTAGTGCTTATGGAGTAAATGACGAGGAGACTCAATGTGCAAGGACCTCATCGATACATTCAGAGACTGAATATTGAAATGGCCCAAAGATGCAATTAAGGAATCACTTTATTGCGTATTTAACTCTGCATAAAGATGATTTTATCGTCAATTTTTTTGCTTATGTTTTAAAAATATTTTACAATTTTAAAGAAATTTGACATTGTGCGAATTGGCCTTGGATCATTGATCCTGGTTACCAATATGAATAGTCAGCTGTACGTCACCTAGGGTAACCCCCTTGAAATCAATTTTAAAATCAGATGAATCTCTCTTTGAGGATTTTTTTAACATAACTTACTCAATAACTTATTACTCTTGCAAATCCACAACCTATGCCAAGTCTTATTCCCAAATATTTACTCTTTTATTGCATTTTTCATTTTATCTTTGTGATCTGGAGAATGATGCAGATATGAGATAAAACTTCATGAGTAGTATTCTAGTTGCATTCAGAATCATTAAGCCCAATTAATAATTGACGTTAGCCAATAATTTAACTAAGGCATTATTGCATCGCTATTAGTGATGCCATAACGACATTTACTTATAATGAATTGTCTTTTTTCTTTTTTCTGGGAAAGGGAGACATGGACAAATAAAAAACCAGGCATCTTTTTCCAATAAATGTGATGTGCAGATTGAGGCAAAGATGATTACAAAATTCCTTACTTTTCCTTTCTCTCTCTCTCTCTCTCTCTCTCTCTCTCGCTCTCTCTAGACTGGTCAACTATTGAGGCGCCTGTTGAGCTGTCACGCAACACGTGGTGCTCACATGTCTGATTATCATTAGATAAAAAGGGAAAATGGCTGAGGTGGCGCATGCTGACACACCACCATGTCAATTGCGAACTAGATATTAAATAATATATTTAAATAACATGTTATTATTCTTCTACTTTGTCTTTTTCTCCAAATGACACATGGCAAGACGAGAGCCATTGATCACTGATGATGAGGAAGAATCTCAGCCGATAATTGCATTAAATGCTTGGACGAGACAAAACCCTAACCACATGATGTGATGGCGTTGACGAGGATGAGGAGAGAGAAATCTTAGGATTAGATCAACGGTTAAGAATTGTCCAACTTCCACGCCTTCATATCCGATAATCCAGAACTCAGATTGATCTGAAATTTTGAGGGTAGCTTTGTCTTTCTGTCCTCTATCCATCCATATAGTTGTACCTATAAATTGACCCGATATTTAAAAAAACATCTTTAAGCTCACTTCCTCCTAGGGAGGCAGATTGAAATAAAGTGAAGCTTTGAAGGCACGTCAAGTGTTTCTGGGTGTCTCTAGTGCTTCAAGAGGTTCGACAAAGAAGTGGGGAGGTCGATATGCTTAAAGAAGATGCATTGATCTCATATAAATATAGGGATCTAGGGTTAGCATTTGTGTTACATTGAGTCTTCTCCATCACACAATTAGTGCATTCATCATCATCATCCGTCACCTATATCTACCACCATCTGATGCAGGATGACTAGGAGATGACGGGATGGGACGACAACTGGTGTAGGATGTTGGACGACTAAGGAAAGGGTAGAATAAAACCAGACCACAAAATCACACGATCGCTTCCGAAGAATTAAATCCAATGAAATAGTGATGGTGCAGCCCCTTTCCTCGTCGAGGGGGGGAGTACTGTCTTCAACCACCGCGGTGATGCAAAGCACCAAAATCAATAAATTTGAACGATCGTCCGCTTGAAGATTAAAAAAAACCTATTCAACTAAATGCTTGAGAATCCAAAGCAAACTCGACGGCGGTGGATGAACTCTCGAGGAATACTGGACGAAGAACACGGGACACCAAAGAGTTTAGGAATACCTCAGCACCAAATGGTGTGTGACGAGGTTGCGGGGAATTCTCGAAGTGTCACTGATGAGCTCGAAGAAGAGATGATCCGTTGACGGAGCGAGCGTGAGTGAACAGCCGTGATGACTGAGTGTTCTTCCAAAATTGGTGGTGGTGCGGGCCGTCATGGCGCGGAGGCCGCTGGTGAGGACGACGAGGGCACAGGACACAGGTGGTCAGGGTGCAGGACCCGGGCGGCCTGGGCGCTGGGCGGCGGCTAGGGGGGGCACGGGCGGCCTGGGCACGGGGTAGAGGCCAAGGTGCTGGCGGCATGGGCGCTGGGCGGCGGCCTGGGGCGTGGGCGGCCTGGGTGCTGGGCGACGTCCATGAGAGGGCGCGGACAGCCTGGGCGCTGGGTGGAGGCCCAAGGCGCGGGCGGCCTGGGCGCTGGGCAGTGACCAAGGGGCGCGGGTGGCCTCGGCGCTAGGCGGTGGCTTGGGGGCGTGGGTGACCTGGGCGCTGGGTGGCGACCAAGGGAGGGTGCGGACGGCCTGGGCGCTGGGCGGAGGCCCAGGGCGCGGGCGGCCAAGGGTGCAGGGCGCAGGCGGCCTGAGCACCGGGTGGTGGCCAACGGGCACGAGTGGACGAGGACCAGGAGCGTGAGCGGCCAAGGGCGCTGGGCGGGAGCGGTGACAACAGCAGTGATGGCGACAGCGACAGTCTGAGTGGGGGAGAGGGCTAGGGCAAATCTTCCAAGAAGAAAACTTTAATTCTTGAAAATAAATTCGCCAAGTGTATCTTGCAACATTGGCCTACATATAGGCCTTGGAGGAAAGAGAAAATACAAAAAATGAAATAAAATAAAAGTAGATGACGTGTTATCGTGTCACGTTGAAGGGCAGTTCTAGATCTGGCATTGACGACGTGTCATGATTCGTGACGGGGCGTGTGTAGGTGGAGACGCGACTGATGCCGATGCGTTGACTTGGTCGTTATCAGGCTGGTTCTGCAGTTGATGTTGGCACCGAGTCATGATGCGGGACGTCTCGGGAGACGTTGGCGGCGTGTCCGCAGATGGTGTTTGACGTCGTTGCCACCACCATCACTCATCCACCTTCATCATTATCCATTATCACCCTTATCTAACATCCACTATCATCCACTTCACATCTCCTCCCAAACCATTATGATCTCGCCATCAATCTTACCATTTTCCTTTTAATAAGACATATATCACTATCTCTCCATTTCTACCATCATCCTCACTACCTACATCACATCATCCACTACTGTCCACGTCACTACCACCACCGTCATCATGATCCCATCTCATCTCTCCATCTTCATCTATCATAAACCCTAACTTATAAAACCTTATGTAGCCACCTCACATGGTACTCCTCTATCTTCTTAAATTCCTCCTACCTATATCATCAACACTATCTTTACCCATTCCCTAGCTTGTAAGCTATATGCAATTCTTCTCATTTTCTCGACTTCACCCAATCTAGAGAGTTCCTTCTCTAACATCCGTTCCATGTGGAGACGACCCTTACTCGTCACTAGCTAACTAAATTATTTATGAGTACAGGTTTATAATATTCTTGATTAAAATCAATTTCACAACGACTTAATTTTTACCCCAATTTTTAGTTTATCAATTTATAATTACCAAATTTATTGTTTTGGCAAAAATACCAACAAAATGGCTTATTACCTAATCAAGAGTTGTCAATTTTTTTCAATGTATAGTGATTAAGGCCATCCAAAGTTAATGCTATGAATAATTTAGGGACTCATCGATAGACTTAACTAATATTTCATGCTTTTATGACAAACCAATGTATTCAACTTAAACTTTTGGGCTTCAATGTTGATATTTTTACCAACATTTAAACTTTTGGGCTTCAACATCTAAATTTTCATGTATCAGAAAAAAAATTGGTTGATTATTTAATTCAAAATAATTATAGGAAGCAAAGAAAAAATTTATCCTAATGAACCTAATGTATCCAAATTCATGGAAAATTTCTAGGGTTTTTCGAAACTTTCAAATGTTAAATAATAATTAAATTTAATTAAGTTACCTTGACATGCACCTTCGCATATCCGAATTTTAAATTATCTTTTATAAAATTTTCAAAATAATCAAATAAATTTATATGGTTTTAATAGATTTAAATATATAAAATAAGTATTTTTTCGCGTAACATATTTTTGAGAAGACATTCGAGAGAGTCTGAAAATATACCTTTGCAGGGATACTTGGTTATATCTAAGTTAAAATTTCATGTTGATGTAAAATAAATATTAATTTTATTCATTTAAAGATGAATAAAATAATTCAGTTTCATAGTTTTAAATTCCCTTGATCCTAAGAACTCAGAAATTTTTTTCTGGTGCAGTTGTATTGAATGTTTTGGCGGCTTGACTTCTCATTTTGTTTGAACACTTTGGTGGCAAGGTAAATCTGTTTTTCCAAAAGGAAAAATCTATATACAATGTTGGTTTATGATGTACATCAGTTTCTTACCAAAATAACTATTGTGATTACTTCCATAAGTCTACTAAATTTGGTCAACTTGATCGATACATTCTGATCATATATCAATGTCAAATCAAGTTCAACAATTGTCTATCTTCTGCAGTTTTTTTTGAAAAAATGGAGGATCACTCAAGAATGTTGATGAACCTAATGATATTGAAAATAGATGAACGATTAATACACATGGGTGTTACTAAAGATATCCGTATGTGTTATCCGTATCAGAGAATGTGTTTCCATACGCAACAAAATGTCGAACGCGGATGACATCCGTATCAGATATCGATAACAGATATTGTTATCAATTATTGAACAGATAATGGTTTCAGATATCATTAGTGTGATAACAATATCAGATGTCGATAATGTTAGAGGATAACGATGACGATATCGACTGAAATATTGAAACGGATAATGGATAATGTGCATGGAATAATGCTTGTTATAGATAACGGATTACAGAATGGATAACGGCCGACACACAATATGAACATTGATGGACAGTGTATGTACATTGATGAAGCAGTGTTATGAAATTAATGGTAAATTAATGTTCCACATTGATGTCAAGTTTGGGAAGTTAACTAATCATACACTATAAAAGTAAAGATCGTACATAAACATAATGAACGTCATAGGCTTTCATTCCACAATCCATCTGTTTCCTCCGCCGTCGCTATTCGCTGATGGATGTTGCCTTTTATAGAGGTTGTGAGTGACTTGAAACTTAACAAGTTTAATCATTGCTGGGGTGAAGTCGTAGTGGGTTCAGTAGGTGTGGTCAGCCCATGGCTCAGAAAATGAATCACGGCTCACTAGAATGTGTGGCTTTGGTATGGGCTCAATTGGAATGAATTGAAGGTTTACAAGTATTCGTATCGAGCTAGCATGGATCAATTCAATTTGCTCCAGTGAGAATCGAGGGCATTGATAGTGATGTCTCCATAATTTATGCCAGGCCTGCCATTACTATTGCCATCATCTTCAGAATCAGAGCTGATGATGTGCACATTCAAGTCTTGTGGTTTCTTCGCCAGACGTTGAAGGAGTAGTTGCATACTCTGACATGGTATGCGTTGAATTTGTGTCGGTGGCTCATCAACTGATGTCATGGCACTTGTAATGGTAATATTGGGTGTAATACTAAAAAATAAGGTAAAAAATTATGACATGTCCAACCAATTACAAAAAATGTACTTGTATTAACAAAAGAGTAATGAAAGAAAATATCTCTTCGTGTTTGGAAAAAAGTTAGATTCAGCATCGCAATCCTGCATGGACTTCATCGTAAACCCCTTTGATTCAGCATCACATACGTGCTACTGCTCCGAAGCCACCGCGACATCTAAAATAAATGCCATGTCACTTCACCATCCATATGTGTAACATAAAATAGATATATTAGAGTCATAACTGACTGATCTAGGTTAAACATCAATATCACCGTCAAGACAAATGTCATACCATTTAATTTTCTCTCCTCAACACCAACATTTTACACACACAAGTGCCTCAATACTCATCCCCTCCAAACATGATCTCTTGTAAGTGACAACTGCTCTACAAGCGGTGACCATTCATTCTGAGGGAGTGTTTGTAGTAGGCTCTGATAGAAATTCACGTGTAATTTTTTATAATGCTGGATAGACAAGAGCACCTAACTACCCCACCAGGCACGTGCAGTATCTCCCCCTCCTTGGTGTGTTGTACGCAGGAATGTCTCAAATTCCTCCACAGGGGAAGCTAGTGAGGTTGTCCTTGTAGACAATTTGCTGCTAAGGGCTTGAATGACCCAAGCATTTCATGGTTGTTGTTGTCAGGACATGGTTATGTTGCATCTGTCATGGTAAGATGTCGATGTAGTAGGGAGAATTCCTCAAACAAAGGATAGGGACTTCATATAGGATGCCTCGTCAAACATTGACCCCTCGCGAAATGGGTCAAGTAATGTAGCAGTGAGGACGACATCGTTATTCCACAACAACTTTTCATAGTCACGTAATTTTTCTGCATGGTGAATCCTGCAAATGATGCTTGTTCATCTTGAGGCAGTCTCTTGTCGGTGAACAATGTGGACTCATCAATTCGCTTCATGACATCCTCGATGTGTCGAGTTAACGCCCGCACAAGGAGGAGGACATCCCCAACAACAGACTCCTTTGATCTGCTAACATGATCTGTTGTGTACACAAAAGGTCCCAATAATAAGGCAAACTCCTTAAGAAACTCCCATTCTTCACGCAAAATATTTGTCTGGATACCCATTTGTCGTGAAGAATGCACCCACTACATCAATCACATCTCTCTTGGCAATAACTTCTTATAGCATCTCATGCATGCTACTCCATCATGCCGGGTAGTCAAGTGAGGGAAATCTTGGTTTTAATTTATGTGTCCTACATAGATCAGCATAATACATCCGTCGCTTTGTTATTCGACGAATAACTCGAACTATTGTTCTCACTTTAGTCACTACGTCCCCAACCGAACCGATGCGCAGGTGCAATGAGCCGTCCTTTTGGCCCTCCTCCACATCTGACTCACTCTCATACATTTCGGCAGTCATGCCAATATCACTCTCCTGCTCGATTATGGGTGCCACTAAAGGTATAGAAAAACTCTTCAATGTAGCTTGAACGGCGATTTTCACTATGTGTGCAACACATGGAACATGTTGCCTGGCACTAAACCCTATGCTCTGGTCATGTAATCTTCTTCCTAATATGGCCATCATTCTTTTGTTGCTTGATGTTTTATTAGTGGTAACCACACATACCTGCAATAGAAAGCCATTAAACATTATAAATTACATTCAATAGTCTTAACTACAATAATCTTAGCATTACTCACCTTTGAGACAAGTCCAAATTCTTCAAGCACATTGACAAGAATTTCTGCCATAAACCCCCATCGTGGTTCCCACAAAACTCGCGAACGGTGAGGAAAAGTTCACGATACGTCCAACGAGCATTGATCCAATGAACATTTATGCCTAGATGTCCACAACCATTTTCTGTCGTGCAACCATCGACTGTCACCACCACACGGTAGACGTCTGATAATGTGCACATGATCTCCACCTTCATCCTATCAAACAACTTCATCATTCATGCCTTAATGACTCGTGCACTAGGCGAGGGTACCTCACTCTGTTTTGCAAATCGCCATGTCTCTTTCCAAGCATCCGTATCAAACCAACGCCATGGCAAGTTTGTCCGACAGACTAGCTGACTAATGACATCCTTGGTCTCTTCTGGTTTTCGACCCCTCAATGGTCGCCTTCCACCGAAGAGACCCGATGTCCCGTCGTTTGTTAAGTCATTTATACATTGTTGCGTACTAGTGTTGCCCTTCAACCCATCATGTTTTGTTTGGATGAACAAATTTGAAATGGTGCCAAAAGATGCTTGTACTACCGTCTATTGGGCGTTTCAGATGGGCCACATTTGGATGAACAAATTTCATTATCATATGTCGAATCCCCAACAAGTGTAAAGTACGTAAGTATGGGTGATCATTTTAGTCGTCCATAGAGCTCCGACGTATCAGCAGTATGGTATGTTGGTAAGTCCTCAAACACCAAATCCTCATCTATTTGGGGTAAAGCGCTCTCCGCTGTTGACATGGCAGCTGGTTGGGTGAAGTGTAAGGTGTATATGTAATGTGCTGATGTTAAAAAAAGGGACTTTAAATAATATTCAAAATAAAATAAAATATCACCATAAATAATAAATTAGATGGTCTAGTATCCAATGATAACTAATTTATCAAAACATTCACTGATGGTCATTTTTAATATGACTTGGAATTTGGAATTTGATGATAGAACAATTGCACCAAAAATAGATGAGGTGCCAATTGTACAGAAACAGTGTGGACTGTATAGAAACATGTGTCAAGTGATAGACAAATAGATGATGTGGTACATAGGCACGTAGGTAAGAGTGAAATAAAGAAAGGTATTTTGGGCAATGAGGTGGAATAGTAAACATGTAGGTAGCTAAATGCTTATATATTGTGGCAAAAACTTAGATAAATAGATACTTTGATGAATGGATAGAAAAAATATAAATAGATAGGTGGATCTATCGATGGGTAAATCGGCAGATTCACAGATAGGTTGGTAGATCGATAGATTGGTCAGGTAGATAGCTATGGGTTACTTAGAAAGTTGGGTAGAGTGGTAAGTACTAGGTAAATATGTGGGCATGTATGTAGCTAGACACTAGACACATTGCCAGGTAGATAATTGTGTGAATATATACATTTATTTATGCATTCATAGATGAAACAAAATATGCAAATGAATAAATATACATACATACAATGAAATATACAGAGGAACATGGACACGAAGAGGGAGCTGAAGTAAGAAGAATAAAAATGACACTTTGAAAGGAAGTAGGAGACGATCACAGAGAGAAGAACTTCAAAAACATTCAACAATGCATCACATTACATCTCTATATAAATACAGATCGATGCATGATTGTAACATTGGTATTAAATGTGTGCGGCAACAGGCAATGCAGAATTATGTTTATTGAAAAAGATATATTCACAGTTATTTTGATGGGTAGATAGATTTGTAGGTACGTATATAGATGACATAGATGTATAGATGAACCCTTGTCGAGTTAGGTAGCTCAATCAGAAGTGGAGAACATACCTGAAGCGAAGGAGAACCCTTGTCGTGGTATGTGTCTGGCTCTGGCGTCTTGAACAGCTCCAGCATGTGTCTTCAGCAGTAGATCTTCAGCAACAACTCTTCACCTTCAGCAGCTCTTCAAGCAGCAACTCTTTGCCAGCACGTTTGGCTCCGTTGCCAACAGCTCCTCCACAATCACCAGCTCCAGCTCCACCAGCAATCTGGACTCCAACTCCTCTAGCCAAATCGTAGCTCCTCCTCCAAGCCAAACCACAGCCAAATCGCGCTGCAGAATCGAGCCCTAATCTGGACTCCAGCTCCTCCTCCTTAGACACATGTATTGGGCCAACAAAACATAAAAAGTAGTGTTGGCCCATGATGAATATTGTTCTCGTTATCCGATATCCATACATGATATCGGATTACGAAACAGTGAATAAAAATTAATTCGCTGAACGGAAACGGATAACAGACCCACAACAGAGAACGCCCAGAATTTTTTCCATCATCCGACATCGATATCCGATAACAGATATCGGATATCGAATACGTTCATGTAGATAACGAACTAACTTCGAACGAAACACTTTACATGTTTGGCTACCAGCGCCCAGTTTTGTATCCATTATCTGAACGGTCGTTCCCTAGATGGCCCCATCTAAACCAGTATGCAACAAAACTACCGACGTCACAAACACTGTTGTCGACGTTGCCATCTCCTTAAAAACCACCTCATTACGAGGCAGATAAATGTTCACAATTCTTTTCTGAAATTAATTTTGTCATATTTTGTTTGTATCATCCTTTCAACTAAGAACTTGGTGAACAATGACAAGGCCTCTAGTAAATCATAAGCCAAATTAGAAAGCTAACCAAGGGTTAATCATGGCATTTGGTGCTTTCTACTTAGAACATCCTTTGCTATGAGGTCGAACTCCACCGACCCATCTCACTAAATCCTTTGTAGAACCTCCGTCCTCCATCTTCAAAGTTCTTTCCCTCGCTGATTTCAAAACTATCATCTTTGCGACAACCCTCGATTGTTGATGACGGTTTCGCCATGGGTAAAAATCTAGAACAGAGTTGGAGCGCCGAAGAGGCCATCGCCGGCAACAGGGTTGCTCTCCAAGCTCTTAGAGAACTGATCATCTATCCTTTAATCTATTCTCGAGAAGCTTCAATCTTAGGACTCAAGTGGCCAAGGGGATTGCTGTTGTATGGTCCGCCGGGCACCGGAAAGGTTCTTCTCTAATCTTTATGGTTAATTCTTTGCTTACTGTTTCGATTATACATTGCTTTCCCTTCGAATATGTGTGTAAAATATAAATCTGAGGTAGTATATATGTGAAACTTAATGTATCACAAAGAGAAATTCTAGATTGAGATACGAAAAAAGAGAGTTTTTGGAAATGTTATCGTTTGCAGGATACATGTTTGCATAAATTTCCCGCTGTTATACTGATATTCCTCTTTATTCCAATGGTAACGATGAACATCAGACCAGCTTAGTTCGTGCTGTTGTGAAGGAGAGCGGTGCATATTTGACTTTGATAAGGTAACTGTTAGATTCAAGTGATTACCAACTGTGTTAAAAGCTATAGCTGATTGCGAGGTTGCTACTTTTCATCTTTAAGAAAGATATTGTACTTCAACAGTAACCAATGGATTTCATTTATTTATTTTTCAATAACTTTTACTTTCCAATCATCTTAGACCTTGGGAGTTTCTTGTCAAAATTATGAGTATATTTTGAAATAATGTATTGCAAATACTTTCATTGTAGGCCTCAAGCAGTTCATAGAGCCCATGCCGGGGAGAGTGAGAGATTTCTTCGAGAAGCATTTTCTGAGGCTTATGAGCATGCCACAAAGGGAAAACCGTCGGTGATTTTCATTGATGAAATTGATGCCATCTGCCCTCGCCGTATCTCAGGGTATTTTAACATTCTGATTATCATCATCTTTTTTCTGAAATTTAATTGTACATTTTTCTACTTTTTTTCAGGAGAGAGAATGAAGCTCGCATAGTTGGGCAACTCCTTACCCTGATGGACGGATTCAATGATTCTTCAAGATCCGATAATCGCGTGGCTGTCGTGGCATCAACCAATAGGTGGGAAATTGTACCTATATGATACGAACCTTGATCTAGGCTCGTATCGGAAGGAGGGTAGAGGACGAGGCGAGGTAGAAGTTCCTGGGGTAGAGAGGTGAAACGGGAAGGATAGGAGAGGAGGCTGAGCAGAAGGGGTCGGGATCGGCCAAGGACGAGCTGCCTGAAGACGCGGTGAAGTAGAGACGATCACGAGGGCAGGGGATCGTTGAGGGAGAGAGGGAGACCAGACCTAGACGAGGAGAGGGAAGACAAGAAAACCTTACTTCCATCTACTTCTTGGCTGCCCTCCTAAAGGGAGGGCATCCCTATTTAAAGGAAATATATAATAGCCAAATGACTGAAATGCCCCTGTGGGCTAACATGACGAAACTACCCCTAGATAGGTTGAGGATCCTCTCAAGGATCCTATCACTATAATTGCTTCATAATTTTAGTAAATTATTGGGTTCATGCGATTTTTTAATTTTTCCTTCATATCTTGAAAGTTATCTCTGTTCAGGGTTGATGGAGTTGATCCTGCACTAAGGAGACCTGGACGGTTCGACTCGGAAGTAGAGGTGTCAGTTCCCAGCTCTGAAGAACGCCTTCAGATCCTTGAGGCAAGAATTTTATGAGCTTTTTAAAACTTTTTACTACCTACACTGAATCTTCGTTTCTTTTTTTAAATACCGTTTCTTGGGGATTAAAAAAAATTTTTGTTATAATTTGTGACAGCTCTGCACAAGGAAGTTGCAATTAGATGAGGGGGTGGACTTGCATGCCATAGCCTCGTCTTGCAACGGATTTGTGGGTGCTGACGTGGAAGCTCTGTGTCGGGAGGCGGCGATGGCTGCGTGGCGGAGGTCACGTGGTGGAGCGAATTCTCACGTGATAAAGATGGAAGATTGGGAATATGCAAGAAAAGAAGTCGGGCCTAGCATTACAAGGGGGATTGCGAAGGAGGCTTTTGGCGTATCCTGGGATGATATTGGTGGTCTACATGAATTGAAGGTTTGTCTATGACTCCATAAACCTCTTTTTTGAAACTTTATGAATCTTTGAATTTTTCTATTTTTATGGACTGATAACCATACAAAGTAATGGGTGTGCTATTATTACATTAAAAACTTGTATTGATTTACTCTGAAATGTCATATGCATGCCGTCCTTTTCTTTTGAAGGTCTACTTGCATGGTTCTCTGACAAGGAAAAAGAGAGGTTACCTTAAACTCTAAGTTTTATTTCAGTTAACATTTTATTTCAAATGACGAAGTTTTATAGAACATAAGAAACTTCAACAAATTGGTCTATGATTTTAAAAACATAAGATATCTATGAAGTTATCAAGTTGCATCACCAAGCTTCGTTTGTCTTGAAAGATATACAAATGAATGATTCGTTATTGCTACATTTAGAACTGATCTTAATTTCCACCAAAATTTTTATACACGTGCCATCTATTTCTTTTGATATTCTACTTACAAGGGTGTAGTAATAAGGAAAAAAGTGAGAGAATTCGATACGAAACATTTTACATAATTTCGCATTTTATTTGATGTGGCGAAGTTTTACTGTGACTCAGGATTCCCCACAAGCTGTTGAATGGTCTGTGACTCCAGAAACGTTAAATATCTGTGAATTTTTTTCTATTTTTATCTTCAAGCTTTGTATGACTTGATAGCCATCTTCAAGCTTTGAATGACTTGATATAAAAATGAATGGTGCGTAATCTCTACATCAAGAACTGATCTAAAATTTTTCGAATTTTTTTTACTCATGTCATCTAATTCCTTTTTAAAGATCAACTAACATGGCTCTCATAATTAGTAAAAAAGTTATATTACCTGAAATTCAATGTTTTATACTTACTCGCATTCTATTCAATATGGTAAAAGCTTACAGTAACGAAAGAAATTCCGATAAGCTGTCGAGTAGCCTACGGACTGAAAACCTTACAAATCTGTGAACTTGTGTTAAAATTAATGGTGCGTTATTTCTGCATTAAGAATTCTTCTTAACAGTCTCCAAATGTGATGGACATTTCATCTATTCTTCTAAAAGTAAATGGAGATTTAAGAAAATGCAAGGTCTTATATAATATAAAATTATTTTATATGGCGAATTTTTACTGTAACAGAAGAAACTACAGCAAGCTGTTGAGTGGCCCATCAAGCATGCCAAGGCGTTTGAGAGACTGAAAATTTCGCCCATTCGTGGGATTCTCTTGCATGGTCCGCCAGGATGCTCGAAGACGACGCTAGCAAAAGCTACGGCTCATGCTGCCCAAGCTGCATTTTTTTCATTTAGGTTGGGTTCTGAATTCCTCTCTTTTCATTGGTTTCATTCATAAATCACGACTACTAATTCATGGGAAAACTGTGCCGCATTATCTTTGTATATTACCTACTTCCTTCAATGAGCTGCTGGATATTATAATCCTGCGAAATGAAGAGTTCAATTATATCTCAGAGATAAAGAGTTCATATTATGATTAATATAAACCCTTAAAAAGAGGTGGAGTAGTAAAGGAAGAAAGAACTGAGGAGAATGAGTGTAATCTATGGAAAAGATATAACCTTTCAAACGTTTGTTATGTTACCTTGTTGTGCTCGTGTTCTACATAAAGTGAGTGTTTATTTTACATATATCTGTACCTCCATCTTTCTCTCCTCTAACAGCTCAAGGGTCCTCAGCGCGCCTGTTCGATAGCAGATTGAAAGGGTTCTCTGCCAAGAGTCCTGACAGTTTCATCTTGTAGATTTTAAATCAGACAGTTTGATTTCATGTGGTAGTCTTGTATAATTGCTCTGTCCATGTGCAGCGTTGCTGAATTGTACTCCAAGTATGTGGGAGAAGGGGAGGCCTTATTGCGCCGGGTTTTCCTCAAAGCCCGCCTTTCTGCTCCCAGCATCATTTTCTTTGATGAGATTGACGGTATCGCTCCGACGCGGTGAGAATGCATCAAATGCTCCAACATTTTTCTTTTCTGTCTTCGAAATGGTTCAAAATCCAGTGTTTGAATGCTCTTCTGCAGGCTTCCCCCTCGATACTCTGTCATAAAATGCCTTTCAGGGCACTTGTTCTGTCATTCTTTGTTTTCTGAATTTTTTAGGTTAGTGAAGATGACTTAATGAAAAAAACTGGTATTAGTGGAAATATTCATATCTATCCTTTCATCTACGACCTACCTTTCGAAGTATCCGAATTCTAAAATTCTTTACTTCTTTGTCTTCAAAAATGATTACAATTCAATAGCTGCAGTCATTTCAGCATCCCTCCCCTTTAAATTCCGGCATCAATGCCTGTTAGGGCATTTTATTTGACAATTTATAAGTGAAGGTTAAGAAAATATGGTATTAATGGAACTATATTTGTTTCTATCTCTTCAGTAGCGGCCAGGGTAGCAGCTCAGGAGGGAATTCTTCCGTCGGCGAGAGGCTTCTGTCTACTCTGCTCACAGAGATGGATGGTTTGGAATTAGCAAACGTCTGCTAATTTTTCTCCTTTAACCAATTATCCCCCAGATTAAACCGATTTCTGCATAATTTGAGCCCAATAATCCCCCATACTTAACCCTGAATTACTCCAATTTCAGGGAATTCTTGTCTTGGCCGCCACCAATCGCCCTTATGCTGTTGATCCCGCTCTCCGGCGGCCAGGCCGGTTTGATCTGGTACTTACTGTTTGCATATATCTCATTTTTAAAAATCCATCTGCTCTCCGGCATCCATGCCACTTCAATCTGGTACTTACCGTTTACTTATATTTATAAATTCATTATGAATTTATGAATTGCTAGATTCAAGCGCTTACCAACTGTGCTACAAGTTATAGCAGATATCGAGGGCATTACTTTTCCTCTTTAAGCAGGATGTTGTGCTTGAATATAAATTGTTCACCTTTTTAGGTGATGTACGTGCCACCACCAGATTTTGAGGGAAGACGAGACATACTCAGAGTGCACACAAGACGGATGGTGCTGACGGAAGATGTTGATGTCGAGGAAATTGCAGCGGATACTGACCACTTCACTGGTGCTGACCTGGAGGGACTGTGTAGAGAGGCGGGCATGCTGGCACTCAGAGAGGACAGGTCAGCATGCTGCGTATCGGCTCGCCACTTTTGGGCTGCCAGGGCTTGCCTCAGGCCCTCTTTGACCCAGTCTCAGATTGAGGAATACCTTTCTTTTATGAAGACCGTTCCGTGATGTCATTCCTCCCTTTTTTGGGGGCTCCCTTGGTTCAGCAAGAGGTTCAAGGCTACCCTTTAAATTTTCAAAATTAACTTGTGTTGTACAGACTTTGCTTCTCTTCTACCTTTTCCCTCTCTCACACTCTCTCACACTATCTCCCCCTCTCTCTCTATATCTCCTTCTCTCTCTCTCTCTATGTCCCCCTCTCCCGCTTTCTCCTCTCTCTGTATCTCCTTTTCTCTCTCCCTCTATGTCCCCCTCTCCCTCTTTCTCCCTCTCTCTCTATCTATCTCCCTCTTTCTCCTCTCTCTCTATCTCCCTCTCCCTCTTTCTCCTCCTCCCCCTCTTTCTCCTTCTCTCTCTCTCTCTATCTCCTCCTTCCCCTCTTTCTCCTTCTCTCTCTCTCTATCTCCCTCTCTCTCTCCCTCTTTCTCCTTCTCTCTATCTATCTCCCTCTCCCTCTTTCTCCTTCTCTCTCTCTCTATCTGTCTCCTCCTCTCCCTCTTTCTCCTCTCTCTCTCTGTCTTCCCCCATCTCTCTTTCCATCTCCCTCTCTTCCTTTCCATGTCTTCTTATATGTGCTGGTACACAAAACAATGCTATTCATAATTATCTGAAGATAACGGTAGGTCTAATCTTCATGAACCCCTCTTTCTCTCTCTCTATCTATCTCATTCCCTGTCTCTCAATCTTTTGTTGGCAGACAACCAATGCCATTCAGAATACGCTGAAGATAACGGCTGAAGATGCTCATGCACATTTTTTCTATCTTTCCATCTATATTTTTTGGCAGACAATGTTAATCAGGGTACTCTGGAAATAACGGCAGTTGCAATCTTCAAGAACCCTTCACTCTCTCTCTCTCTCTCATACACATTTTTGTCTATCCTTTCTTCTCTCTGTCTATACTTCTTTGGAAATGCTATTCAGAATACTCTGCAGCTAATTGTCTCGCTCTATCCTTCCCTCTTGTCTTTCTACATTTTTTGGCATGCAAACAGTGGCATTCAGAGGACTCCGAAGATAAGGTTGCTCAAATCACCATGAGTCCCCTTCTCATGCACACACATACTCTCTCTCTCTCTATCCTTCCCTTCGCTCTGTCTTTTTATAACTTTTGGCAGACAACAATGCGTTTCAGAGTACTATGAAACTAATGGATGCTAAAATCTCCATGAACCATTCATTCACTCTCTTCCTCTCCATCGCATCCTACACTACTGTGAGGTGATTAACAATGCTTGTCAAAGTACTCTGAGACTGATGCTTCCTCATGTTAAATGAACCATAACTAGGGTTCTACCCTTTGGTCAACCTGGCGTCAGCCTAACCAACCCGCGGATAGACTAAGCTGTCCCCTCTAAGAGGTTAGGTTGGGAGTCAAAACGACTTCAGATTGGGTTAACTTTGGGCAATCAACCTGCCTTGACCTGGGTTAACTTAATCATTGGAGACCTCGGTCAACTAACCTGACCCGCCCAAGAAGGCAGGTCAGGGGTTGGGTTGACTCTGGATTGACTTGACTGACCGTCTCGACTGGGCCCCACCACCTGACTCCGATTAACCCTAACTCCATATCTCTGTATGTGCACACTTCTGTCAAGGTTACCAAATGCTGCAGTTGATGATCCTTCAAATCTCCAATCAACATCTCTTACTCTGGGGAGATACTGAGGGGCCAAACAATTTGCTTACCCGTTTCCATTGCCAGATTCTTTTCCCCCTAGAGTCCGGATTATTGCTTCCAAAACCTTGATCTCGCTGTCTTTCTTGGAGATCACCTCTTGCTTTGCACGAAGCTCTTCCATATGTAGCTCAAATACCTCTGATAAGATAACCATAAAAAGATCCGCCAGTTAAGCTAAAAAAATGATGCACTTTTAATTTTTTGATAATTTAAATACATCAACAAGATATCACTTATCTTGAGCATCATGAACAAAATATCAGGAGTTTTCCCAATTCTAAGGCCAATAACGAAAGATCATATTCTCTCAATAGTTTTTGTCTAACTTTTGGAAGAATGGAGGGAGAGAAGGCAAGGCGACGTGAAGAGTCAGACGCCCTGGAGCTCAAAAGGAAACTCAAAAGGCTCATCTTTTACTTCGCTCTATCAGCCTTAAATAGACTGATATAGACACACACTTTGACATAAAACTCCCTAATAAAGTAGGGAGCAACATTTTAACCCTGCTGTCTAATAGTTCTTTGTGTAACTTTAAAGTTTGAAATCCATATTAAAATAATAAGAATATTAGTTATGGTGAAATTCATACTTGTGGTGTTCTCAAGCTCTTTTGTGATATCCTGAGCACGCAGCTCAGCAGCTCGCTGCGCTGCTTCTGCCTGCCGTTTCTCAGAACGGGCCCGGGCTGCAGCCGAAATAGCATTGTCAAGCTCCCGTTCAAGAGTTTCCACCCTCTGCTGAAGTGACTGAAACAAGAAAAAAAATGCGGGATTACTGAGCAGACACTAGTAAATAATTTCTTTTATGATTCTCATTTCCTTATTCGCTTCCTGACAACTGATCCTCTTTTCTGCCATTACTTTTACCCTTCCACTAAATATCGGTAATAATGTTCAATAAATGCACGCTTTCAATGAGAGAAATTGGCCCAAAGCGAGGTTGATGCCATCAGGGTAAGGCATGATACCACAAAAAGCTTTCGATGAAATAATCAGGAATATAGTCTCAACTAAGGCACGACTGCAACTAAAACCTTAATCATAATGGTCAACTTTTGAGAGATTGGAAAGAATCTTGGAGAGAATGTTGATGTGGGGGGTTGAGGGCTGTCAAATAGAGCAAAAAACTGGGACACACATACGTTCATTCCATTTCATCTGCCTTAAAAGAAGATTGATTTTTATTAGTTTAAATGAAAACTCTTCTTGATTGGGGATACTTCCCTGTCGCCTAACAATATGCCTAATCATTTGATGTATTATTGAAGTCTTCATCATACTCATAGTAATCGGAGATCCAATGATCCCTCAAAGAGAAACCTTTATTTCCTCACGAATAAAGCATTCATAAAAACATGAAAGACGTCCATGAAATCATTAAGGCAAGAATAATATCAACGGGGCAATACTAGAACAAAATGATACCTCCTTGATATTATCTTGGAAAACCTTGGGAGTATTCCCTTTTCACAGTATCCTTCCAATCCAGAGATATCAAGAAGGGAAAAGAATAATGTCTGACAACAACTCAATTGAGAGGAAGATTCGAGTTCAACAGTAGATGCTTACAAGGGTAGAGGAGAATTTAAAGAAACAAGAGTGGAGCACCGCTATGAGATGGAATCAATCCTCCCACCTTCTGTTAACAGGAATTTTCCACAAACCAGCCCTCAGCTGAGGCTGTCTTGAAGAGAACCCCCTTTCTTGACAATCCCGGTCCTGCTCTTCCCCTTCCCCTTTTATTTATAGGATTCTGTCCCCGTGATCACTTATCCTTGCTGTTTATCGGCACATCCCCCATAGATTTTTCAAAAGAATGTATCACAAACTACGAGGTAGACCAGCCTAGAAAAGTCAAGGGAGTATCTTATATGGACCACAGATCTGGGAAGTTCATTACAATTCTCAGATTCTTTCCAGAAGCAATTGTAGAACCAAAAGTTCCCTTGAAATAGAGGTAATGAAGATCTAGGTCTGAAAGAAATAATTCAGAAGAAAAGGACATTTCAGAAAGCATTTCTCCTAAAGTCATCCAATAGATGCAGAGAGAATGATAAGACGAGCGAGAAAATCAGGAGCTGAAGTGATTACAAGACTACAGTGTCTGATGCTTTCCCTGTGGTATAAAGGGGAAGGAATCATTCGTCCCGAATGGGCTGGTCCCCTCCAATGTGCCAGAGTGTAAAGACATGCATTGGGACAAGCCGCCTGAAGACGTGGCGAAGTAGAGATGATCATGAGGGATGAGGATCAAAGATGGAGATACGCGACTTAAACATTGAGGGTAGGAGATAAAACGGAGTTCAACTTCATTTTTCTTGGCTGCCTTCCTAAAGGGATAGCTTTCCTATTTAAAGGGAACACATATAACAGGGAAATGACCAAAATGCCATAAGTGGGCTAACATGGCAAAATTAACCCTATTTAGGATGGGGATCCTATCAGAAAATCATAACATACAGCAGATCTAGGGCGCTCATTAACATTCTCACATTCCCCAGACTCATGGCAAGGTGTCTCCCCCAAAATGCTGCAAGGACTCTTCTAATAGGTTCTGATAATCCGAGACTCTCTCTGCAAACTCTTAGGAGTCAATCGTTTGGAGGGATAAAATCAACGACTGTTGCTTCTCACAGATTATTCTACTTACCAAGGACATGCCAGCACATGTCATTTCTCCTTTGATCAAAATATGAAGTTTTTACGGTTTAATAACTATTAACTTCCTTTCAATGAACGCAAGAAGACATCCATACAGCACACCCAAACTTGGGCCTTTTTTAACATATTATTCTGCATTTCTAAGTCAAGAAAATGGGTCCTAGGGAAAGCCTGTTTACATTTACGGTTTACACATTTCAATCAAACGGTCAACCTAGATGTCAATTTCACTGATCATTTTGTGCAGAGATCATGGCAATGTGTATTCGGATTATGTTGTGAAGAATTATGAACTCCTATACTTCAAGAATAATCGAAAATAGATTGATACAATATAAAGGGAACCCATAAACAAAAAAGGTTCACGTTTTTCTCATTCTACGGAAACAGTATCTGAAAACTAATCTCTAACAGGGGCATAAAAAATCCTCCCAGAAAACTTCAATTCGATTCTAAAATTTTCCCATATCCTTCCATTCTATTTTCTACGAAAGATTTCAACAATGGACATATTGTCTTAGATGTCGTCTTTCAGATGGTTCCATTGATTTCCGCCGCATAGGGAATCTAAAGCATAACACACACACAAGCTCATTAGAAAAATACTCTTTTGAACCTTTTCTAATATTTTTTGTAGCATATATCCTTATCCCCTGAGTCGGAGCATGCGTCTAATCTGAATCCGATTACCTTCACAAACACCACAGACATGCAACTCGACCATCAACCTTGAAATACCACTTATCATATCCTACGATAATATCAACTGTTTAAGTCAAAGACCGCATTTTGCTCACCAGTCGAGACTCCGATTAGACCATGGAAAAGAGACAAGTAAACACGAAGTCAAATCACGAATTAAATTCCAAAAAAAATGAAAATCGTCAAGGAGATGAACCTTGATGATTCTAGCTTGATCTGAGATGAGAGATGCCTTGGCGTAGGTCTCCTCGTCCACAAACTCGGCTTTTTTTGTCAGCAATTTCTGAAGGGAATCCAAATTTCCTCCCATCTCCGACAAATTCACGATCGCCGCCCGCCATCTCTCTCCCCCTTTCTGATCTCCCATCCTCTTCTCCTTCCTCTCTCTCGGCCAACTCGACGATCGTGTTGATCTTAAATGGGCCTTAATTGGGCTTGCATGGGCTTAAATGGGCCTGATTCTTATCAGTTTGGCCCATAAGGTTCTTTGTTCTTAGCCCTTGAGACCTAGTTTAATCGAGGGGGCTGGCTCTAAGCCTTCCAGATCCCTTGTCCTCTATTTTTTCCCAACTCCTTATATATTTGGCCCCAGTTATAGGGATGGGAAGTTTGTTATTTGTTGACGAAAGAACACTCAGAAATTATACATCGTGTTTGCCGTGTTCTTTCAGTTTGTTCGGCTGTTACAAATAAATTAATGGGGAGATAGTTATTAAATATATAATTTCTATGCTCATAAGATGTGATCACCATAATTTGTAGGGCTATTACCTATATAGTTCCGGATCGTCCGGGACGTGGACGATGGACGGGAGGGGATGGAGATCATCCCGTCCGACGTCCAGATATTTCAACTTTGTCCAAACTGTCCCGTCCAGGGATTCATCCATTGAAGAAAAAAATCGCCTGCGTCCCGACTTTGCCAGTTTTGTCCCTTCCGGAGAAAAACTGTCCCGTCCCTTGTCCTGGACGAAAAAAATCATGTTTTAAAATTTTAATATACTTTTCTAAGTTTTTTGGGGAAATATCGAGGAAAGAGAAAGCGGAGAGACATATGTACAATTACTTTTGGGCGGCGTCAGTTTGCACGCGCAAAAAAAAGGGACTTTGACGCAAAATGTTAAGGAATTGATTAAACGATGCCATTTGGCAAGATCTCAACCGTCGGAAGCGGATCTGACGGATTTTCGTCCATCCCTTACTGTCCATCATCCGAGACCTCTAGACGGATGGTTTTTTTGTCCAACGATGGGTAAACCGTCCCGTCCGTTCGTCCCCAGATGAATTTCCATCCCGGTTTTCGTCCAATCTCGCAGAGGGGACACTTTTTCCTTCCTGGGACAAAAAAACTATCCCGTCCGCAACCCGGCACTATAATTACCATCCACCTAATTATAGATCAAGATGTACACACACAAAAATTAGCATTTTACCTAGCTTAATCCATGACATTCTATGAGACCGTTGTGGCCGACTTTTTTTAGCTCATAGTTGAATTTAAAGTCATCTTATTAATTTTATTTTTTGCCTTCCACCCTGCAATGAACTTTGGGTGACTCTCATTGTTGACCATATGAGACTTGATAGGATCACGAGATTCAATATTTGGAGGTCATTCAAAGTTAGTAATAGATCATGCACCAATGCTAGGAAGTTCAAAGAGGTATGGATAACCCAGGCCTGGACCAGTAGTTAGGGATGGTCACATGATTCAAGGCAAACAACTCATCCCTAGTCACAAAATTTTGATCTCCCCAAACCCTATTTATTTTGGGTGTGGTTCAAAATTTGGGCATGAATTCAAACCAAACATCACCCTCTTCCGCCTCATCAAAGTACTGGGACTTAGTGATGATTCAGTGGTTTAGGTTAAAATATTGTTCTAAGGTTCTGATTTATGCAAAAAAAAAGTATAAAAATTTTCTTAATAAACACATAATGAGTAAGGACCAATTATATGTCTAATTTCATGAGAAAGGCAAACTAAATTAAATAAAAAATTAAACATTTATTTTTAAAGTAAATTATTTAAAATTTTCATGATTTTTCAAAATTGGGAACATAAAGCAAAAACTGTATTATAAATAATTAATATACCTATACTTGTGGGGCTTCCTGGTAACAATAATGAGTACTCGCACATGAAATGACTGATATATCAGATATTAAGGGTAATTTTATCATCCAGGACTTCTAATTATTAAAAAAATATTAGAAATTATCACTGCGATCATAAAGTGAGTGAAGGTCGAATCCACAAGGAGCACGTATTAAACAATAATATATTTTAAAGTACACTTAATTTTACAGGATTATTATACCACTTTTGGGAGTTAAATATAATTTAATAAAATAAACCCAGCAAAAAATAATTAAAAATAACTCTAAAACATTGGAAAAATAGTTTACTTGATTAGCCCAATTTATTCATAATTGGTTAAGTATTTTTTAGAATTTTAATGGATTTTATATTAGGAAGTACTAATTATTATATTTAAATACATTGGACTGCTCTTCGGCAACCGCGAGCGACAATTGATAGGCGTGGTGTGAAAGAGTGAGTGTGTGAGTTTTATCGTCAAGGATTGGAGCAGAGATGATTATGGAGCTGCGCTGGCGAGCAGTGGAGTGAGGCGAATGATATAGACTTTATCATCATGGATGGCAATAGAGATGTAGGCAGATACATGTTGCTGAGTGGAAAAATTGGTGGTGGAGTGTGTGATGGTGAAGGCCAAGGCTATCGATGCTGGTAACCTAGCAAAAATGACAAAGACATGCGTTTGAAAAGGCAAATATCATACTAACCTTGTCGTTAGATGGCCAGCATGTCGAGTGGTGCTTTCTCTTCATGAATATCAATCTGAATGTGACTCCTTCAACACTTCTCGCTTGGGATCCAAGAATGGAACCAAAAAAGGTTTCAAATGAGCAAATCACTAAGCTAATCATAGTTAAGACACACAATAAAAGGGACACCTTTTTTACAACGATGGATGAGTCTATTTATAGATCAGGTATGTGAATGGATGGAGTTGAAAAAGACAAAACTGTCCTCAAATTTTCAGGCTGAAATACTGTCTATATCATTAGATGTTACAATTTAAAGTTAAATATTTATAATTCTTGATTCTGCCTCTCATCTTGGATTTGTGTAGGGGACTGCCACCATTGCATGAAATTTTAAGACGATTGAAAAAATCGAAAAAATCCTAATTTTTAAAATGAAAACATATCTTGAAACTTATATAAATATTTAAGTCATGAATTTAACGTCACAAAATTTCATTAAAAAAATTAAAATTGATAAAAATCAATAAATTGTTCCAAAAATACAATAAAAATCTAACAATATTTGAAAAATTAACAATATTATAAATAATAAAAAACTTTCTCTACAAATGAAATGTCATAAAATTCCATGAAAGTACCAAAAAAGGGAAGAAAAATCTGAATTTCATTCTTAAAAATAGAGTACACAAAAATCATTTGAATAAATCCAGATGCATTTGAATAAATCCAGAATTTCATTATTTATGAAATTAATGTCAGAATTCTTTTGAAAATACAATAAGATCAAGATTAACTAGATTCTAAAATTTAATAAATCATTTTAAGCGTTAATTGCATGCATCTATGATATTTTCGATGAAAAAATATATTATTTTATTATTAACTTAGCATGGTATTTGTGATTATTAATTGCTCATGGTGAGAATAATAATTCAGTTGAGTTGTTGGCCCTACAAAAAACACAAATTTTTTTGCTAGATTATGAGTTTTGAGGATGTTTGGTGGTTTTGGGAAGTTCTGGACCTAATATATCATTAGGGAAGGAAATATTCTGACTAAAGTTTGTTCAAACTGGTCTAAACCAGATCGTTGGTCAGCCTTTTAGTGCTGACTGAGCTTTTCAGTTTGATTTCGATTTGCATGTAGTACTGGGACAAAGGCTGAATGTACATTTAATCTATTACAATAATAATATACATAGTGGGAGAGGAGTGGTTAGCACACATCACGTCTCTCCTCCCCCCTCTCTTAAATCAATCCTGTGCACACCAATGCCACTGCCACCGCCCAACTTGGTAAGGCCTACATCTTCCTCTCTCTCTTTCTATCTATCTATCTCCCTTCCTCCCTCCCCCTTTCTCTCTCTATAGATGTCTCTCTTTCTCCCTCTGTCTTCCTCTCTCTTTTTCTCTAGTTCTATCGCCATTTCTCCCTCCTTGTTCTCTCTCTCTATGGATCTTATCTCCCTTTATCCTCCTTTCTCTCTCTCTCTCTATGGATAAATCTCTATTTCTCCCTCGTTGATCTATATCTCTCTATCTATGTTGATCTATCTATCTCCCTTTCTCATTGTCCCTCTATCTTCCTCTCTCTCTTTAATGACCTATTTGTCTTTCTCACTCTTTCATTCTTTCTCACATTCACACTTTCTCCATCTCAGTCTCTCATTCTCTCCTGTCACTCTCTCACTCTTATTATGTCTCCCTCTTTCATTCATTCTCAAGACTCACACTCTCCCTCTGACATTCTATCACTCTCCCATTATCCCCCTCTCACATTCTCTCGCTTTTCTCACTCCACAACTCTATGATTTCTTCAATCTCTCTCATTCCAACCCTCTCTCACTCTCATTCTCCACCACTCTCACTCCCATATTCATTCTCAGACTCAAAGTCTCTTCCTCTCACTATTCTCATTTTCTTTCTCACTCCATTGCTTTTTTATTTATTCCAAATCTCCCATTCCTGCTCATACCACACCACCCGCGACTACATGGGTTATTCTGACCACGGGGGGGGGGCAAGGAACCGGCCCTGCCACATCCGTGGGGTCCACCCCACTAGTTCGAGCCACCACCAGCGACGTACCGACTCGGAGTACCGTTGTTAGTCAAGCACACGTGAGGTGCTATAAATGCCAAGGAAGAGGACACTGGGCCAACCAATGCCCTTCATCGGCACTTCTGATCGACATTGGAGACGTCGACCCCGACTAAGTGGTTGGAGTGGATACACCGCAGGATGACCACTACCATGGAGACGAAGAGTTCGCCCTCGAGTATGAGGAGCCCGATGGACAGGTCGGGTACATACAGATCATCGAGGCACGAGAGACCCCTCCGTGGCACCACTTGTGTCCAACCGACCGTTGGCCAACATTGTCGTCGACGCACCCGGCACTAGCAGGGCGCGATCATCACCGCGGGTTACCACTCCCGCTAGGACCCTTCTGGCTAAACCGCAGCCAGAACCATTCATTGATGCGGCCCTCCGCACCTCGATCTTCTACACATATGTGAAGATCAACGGCAAGGTGTGCAAGCTGATTGTGGACAATGGAGGTTGCATCAACACCATCTCCGATAAGATGGTTACCCGACTAGGGTTGGCCGCTATCGAGAACCCTACTCCCTACGACGTCTCGTGGATTGACGCTTCTTCGCTACCAGTGAAGCGTCAATGCTGCGTTCTGTTGAAGGTGAGTGCCTACGACGAGAGTGTCCTCTGCGACGTACCCCCCATGAAAGTGGGGAGCATCATCCTAGGCCGTCCCTGGCTATACGACCACGATGTCACCCTAGCCGGGCGAACGAACACCTGTTCGTTCATGTATCAGGGACGACGGGTTACATGGTATCCTTATACCATGAAGCTGGCGAACAAGCTGGTCGCGACCAAACCCGTAGGGTTAATGGTCGTCCGAGGACCCTTGTGTCTCGCCGTCACCCTCGACGTCCCCACCGATCCACTGGTAACACCTCGCTCGCCTAAGGTCGAGGCCCTCATATCGGAGTTCGGAGATGTCTTCCCAGATGAGCTACCTGGTGGGTTGCCCCCGATGTGGAACATACAACATGCAATCGACCTATTACCCCGTGCGACACTACCGAACCTACTGCATTATCGCACGGAGCCGCCAAGGTTCGAGAAGTTATTACAACAGGTCAGGTAGCTCTTAGAGAAGGGCCTTATCCAGGAGAGCCTTAGCCCATGTGCGGTTCCGGCCCTCTTAGCTCCGAAGAAGGATGGCACGTGGCGTATGTGCTGCGATAGTCGTGCCATCAACAAGATAACAGTCAAGTACCGTTTCCCATTCCCAGAGTTCAGGACTTATTCGACATGATGGCTGGATCTACTATCTTCTCCAAGATAGATTTGAGGAGCGGATACCATCAGGTCCATATTCGTCCCGGCGATGAGTGAAAGACCGCCTTTAAGATAAAGGATGGGTTATATGAGCGGAGAGTCATGCCATTTGGTCTCTCCAACGCACCGAGTACCTTCCAGCGCCTCATGAATGAGGTACTATGCGCGTTCATAGGGAAGTTCGTAGTCGTCTACTTTGATGACATCCTCGTCTACAGTCAATCGAAAGACGAGCATCTCGACCACCTCCGGCAGGTTTGCACCGTCCTACGGCGCGAGCAGCTATACGCTCACCCCAAGAAGTGCAGCTTCCTCACCTCAGAAGTCGCCTTCCTTGGGTTTATCGTCTCCGCTCAAGGCGTTGCCGCGGACCCGGAGTAGGTCTGGGCCATCACGTCGTGGCCGACACCGGCCAATTTGCACGATGTTTGGAGTTTCATAGGTCTTGCGACCTTCTACAAACGATTCATATGGAACTTTAGTTCCGTCACGGCTCCCATCACCGACTGCCTCAAGGAGGAGTCGTTCACTTGGACACCAACAACAGAGCGAGCTTTCCAGCAGATAAAGCTCATGATGACACAGGCGCCGGTGCTCCGCCTACCCGACTTCGGGAAGGTGTTCAAGGTCACATGTGACGCCTCAGGCATTGGGATTGGTGGCATCCTCAGTCAGGAGGGTCGCCCTGTCGAGTTCTTCAGCGAGAAGCTGAATGACGCCAAGCTGCGTTACTCCACTTACGACAAGGAGTTCTATGCCGTCATACAGGCCTTACGGCATTGGCAGCACTACCTCCTATCTTCGGAGTTTGTACTCTTCTCGGACCAGGAGGCGCACTCGTAGCAGAAGTTGAGTGACCGACATGCCATGTGGGTCGAGTACCTACACGACTACACGTTTGTCATTAAGCACAAGAAGGGAAAGGACAACATCGTCGCCGACACCCTTAGCCAGAGAGCCCACGTGCTAAACGTCATGAAAGTGACAGTCCTCGGGTTCGAGACCATCTGATATAGGTACGACAGCTGCCCCGATTTCAGCTCGATCATCGCCGAGGCCCGACGAGGCCCGTCCCAAGATTATAGGGACTTCGTCATCACCGATGGATACCTATTCTACAAGAACAGGTTATGCGTGCCTCACACGTCGCTGCGTGACTTCCTCACTTGGGAGTGTCACGTCGGAGGACTTACCGGCCATTTCGGCCGCGACAAGACCATTGCGGCCGTGGAGTACTAGTTCTACTGGCCTTCGCTGAAGCGCAATGTTGGCAACTAGTTGCCTAGTGCCGTGTCTGTGCCTTGGCCAAACAGGTCAAGAAGAGTGCCGGGTTATACACCCCGCTACCGATGCCCAAGCGTCCCTAGGACAACGTGAGTATGGATTTTGTCCTAGGACTACCTCGCACCGCGAGGCACCACGACTCTATCATGGTAGTCGTGGACAGGTTCTCGAAGATGGCATACTTTGTGCCTTGCGCAAAGACGTCCGACGCCACGAAGGTCGCACAACTATTCTTTTGAGAAATTGTGCGTCTTCATGGCCTGTCAGCTTCGATCATGTCCGATCGGGACGTGCGCTTCACAAGTTACTTTTGTAAGACCTTGTGGAGCCTCTTGGGCACGAAGCTCAAATTCTCGACTGCTTACCATCCGCGGATCGACGGTCAGGCGGAGGTAGTCAATCAAAGTTTGGGCGACCTCCTCCGTTCCCTAGTTGGTGAACATCTCGCGTCGTGGGATCTGATCATACCACGCGCCGAGTTCGCCTATAACTCCTCGGTGAATCGTACCACCGGGTTGAGCCTCTTTGAGATCGCCTACGGCCAGGCCCCCCTTCAACCACTAGACCTAGCTCCCGTAGACCTGCATGTTAGGGTGTCAGAAGACGGACTTACATTTGCCCAGCATATTTTTACATTACATCATCGCATTCATAATAGGATCACGCAGCAAAATGCATTGTACAAGCAAGCCGCCGACTTGCATCGCCGACCCAGAGATTTTGACGTGGGAGACTTAGTGATGGTGAGACTTAGGCCGGAGAGGTACTCTCTCGGGACGGCTACGAAGCTACATGCTCGTAGTGCCGGCCCGTTCCCGATCCTCCAAAGAGTGGGCGACAACGCCTACGTCGAGATTCCTCCTACATGGGGAATAGGCTCTACATTCAATGTGGCGGACCTAGCTCTGTACCGGGCCCCTTCTCACCCACCAGACTCGGCATCTCTAGACCCCATCAGTGTGAGTGAGTTTGCCGCGACCACTCCCCCAATTGTTTCGCCCGATAGGCACGAGGCAATCGATTGTGTACTGCAGGAGGTAATTGACCATGCAGGGGGGGGATATCTAGGAGCTTCCTGGTGCGTTGGGCGGGATGGACTTGCGTGGATGACGCCTGGATATCAGAAGAAGAGCTCCATCGCCTTCGGCTGGATCTGCTCCCACCGCTGCTGTTCATCCACCCTGACTCGCCGGAGTCGAGTCCTTCCCACCCCGGGAGGATTGATGGCGCGGCACCGTCTGACACTACAGGATTGTCATCGAGCCGCCGCCGACGCGCATTCAGCAGACGCGACAAGCCAAAGCGACGACGCTTACCCCTACCACACCAACCGGTCCGCGCTGCAGTCGTGTCGCCGTGCTCTGCGCCGCTGCAGCCGCGCCTCGCGCCCTGCTGCGTCGTGCCGTGCCTCATCCTGCCGGTCCGCGCCCGGTGCCCCGCACTACACCTTGCGCCCCGCGCCACTCCTGCGCTTGGCCGGCCGCTGCACCGCACTCACGCCCGCACTCAGCCGCACCCAATCACGCCCGTGCGCCGACGCCGGCGTCTGCCTTGCATCACGCACCCGCCCCACCAACGACTGTCGTGCTGCCGCCTCGCTGCCCTCCGCACCGCTACGACGCCCGTGCCCCGCAGTTGCTGCTCCTCCGGTTCCACCGTGCTACAAAATATCTGTTGCCGGACGCGACGAAGGTACCCCTCTCTACCGCTCTTTACGTCTCTTATCTACTTTAGTATACTTTTGATTTGCCTCCTCCGCGCTCGGGTTAGATGTAGGTGAGAATGAGACATGTTGAGAAAACGACGTCGAATTCTCAGAGAGTCTTACCTGGCTGGTACGAGTCGGGCAAGCCCGACGAGTGTGAGCATCTAAGCGGGAAAGTCTCGTTCGGCGACATAGTCGTCCTCGACCCTCTCTGACGAGGTTTGGGTGGTCTGGTTGACCATACCCTAGGTGACCCCGTCGGATCTCTGGAACGGCACCACCGCACATCGGCACTCGCACGTACTACACGTAGGATTTTCTACATACCCATCATTATTTATACCTGTCCATCCATATTATCGGACGACACGTGCCGTCGTCGTCCGAAAGAGGTCCTTCTTCGATACCGAGCTGCTACCCTCAGTGTCGACCGGACGACGTCTTGACGACCTCCGGCATCATGGAGCTTCACAACAAAGGGTTCATCACTATCCGAATCTAAGCCGCAAGTTGGGCGTGGAGAAGACAAATATTCTCATTGAAGTTGTTTGGGAGAAGATGAAAATATTAGTCAAAATGGTGGGTGTCTGAGTACAAACAGAAATGAATTATTCTATCATGGCTGAAGAGTGGGATATCTTAAAAATATTTTTAGAAGGGCTCATAGCTTTTCATGAGCTCATAGTTTCATAGTCATAGGTAATTAAAACATCTACTTTTTATGGATGTATCGACTTTTAGACAGTCCATTGCAGTTTGTGGTTGACGCACCGGAAAATCCTTCTCAAGGCATCACATGGATACTGTTTAGCACTGAATTAAAAATCTCATTGAAAAATGCCTATGTTGCGATGAAGGAGAAGTTAGTAGAGTATCAAGCTCTCTTGTCAACAAAGAGGATGTTTCACACTACAACAATGTTAGATCTAAGAATGAAGCTTCCATTCATCCTTCAGGTGAAAAACATTTTATTACTGGAATTGTTGTCTAGTTTCTCGACAGATTTCCCAGTCCATCAACCTCATGCGCCAAACTAAAAATGCCAAATGATCAAAATTAATTTTGGAACTCATGGAACGCGATATGATATACTCTTCTTGATTCAAGAGAATCAAATGGGTGGGTTTAGTTTATTGAACACAGCTAGACATGGTCGTTCTATTCTGTTTGTTTAAAACGAACAAAAAAATTCACAAATGAACTGCACAGGGGTCTGTTCATTGTGCTGTTCTTTTAATGTGCAAAAATTAGAACAGATGTTCGAAAAGTTTGCACAAATCACACAAATTCGCACAAATCGCACAAATCGCACAAATTTGCACAAACCGAACAAATTCGCACAAGCGAATCAATTTGCACAAACCGAATAAATTTGCACAACCGAACAAATTCGCACAAACGAACAAATTCGAACAAAACGAACAAAATTCGAACGAAGAGAACATAATTGGCATGTAGAGTCAAAAATTGCATATAATTGTTCGTAAAATGCACAAAATTGCACAAGATTGCAAAAAAATTGTTATGCATCTACCAAAGTATATTATACTAAAAATATTCTTATTTATTATATATTATGCTAATTCACAACACACCATCTTTAGTAGAAATTCTATCAGTACAAATCTAACTGTCAATCTAGTGATAATGGCACTTATAGTTTAATGGTACCTGATATGTCAGGGGTTTATGTCATTGTTGTAACTTAGATTTAAGAAAAAAGTTTGGATTATTTTAAATAATTCATTTGGTAATTTATTTAGAAGAGTGGATTATACTGAATTCATTTTGGTAATTCATTTGAATTCATTTGGTGACTTATCTAAATTCATTCAGTATTAAAAGAAAGGAACTAATGGATTTAATAGATTTTTGAGAATTAATTTCATTAAAATGACTTGCATGAAAATTTGTGCACTTCGATATTTTTTTCTAGAATTTAGTTAGAGGGTGGAATGATTAGATTTCAATAATAATATATTTAGGTATTTGTTCTTAATTTTTGCATTTTTTAATCTCTATCTCTTCAATTGCTCCACTTTGTAACAGTTTTCCGCTGACAGATTTGCGATCAAAGATATGTTCAAAACGAATATCTAAGTCCAAAAAAAATCGTCATCTTCTCAGATTTTGAATAATGTATCTACCTGTCTATCTTCCATGTATCCGGGTGGAATGCCTTGGAAGCTCTGTTTCTTTGTTGTCTCATGAAAAGGTAAAAGAGTGTTCTTGCTTGCTTGATCTTACATAGAGTATCTCCTTCTGCCAGAGGCGCATCATGTGCTCCTGCGTCCATTCATTCAAATAACAGTTGATAAAGATGTCATGGAGAATAGAGAGAGAGAGAGAGAGATGATGATGAACATCAAGAGAGATAGAGATAGAGATGACATGGAGATGTGGATCTGCTGGGTGCCGACGGAAACCGTACAGAGAGAGTGAGAGTTTGGATAACCGAACGACCATGTCTAGAGACAGAGAATTGGAGAAGAAGTGGGAGAGGGAGAGGGAGAGGGAGAGAGTGAGTGGACGTGTGTAAAGGAAAGAAGAATAGGGAGAGGGAGAGGAAGAGAATGAGAGTGACAAAGAGTAAGAGAGAAGGAGAGGGAGAGACAAAGAGTAAGAGAGAAGGAGAGGGAGAGGGAGAGCGAGAGAAAGAGAGAGTGAGAGAGAGAGGAAGAGGGAGAGGGAGAGGGAGAGGAAAAGTGAGTGAACGAGAGAAGAAGAAGAAGAAGGGGGAGAGGAAGAGGGGGAGGAAAAGTGAGTGAAAGAGAAAAGAAGAAGAAGGGGGAGAGGGAGAGGGAGAGGGAGAGGGTGAGAGAAAGAGAGAAGAAGAGGGAGAGGGAGAGGGAGAGAGTGAGTGAAAGAGAGAAGAAGAGGAAGAGGGAGAGGGAGAGAGTGAGTGAAAGAGAGAAGAAGAGGGAGAGGGAGAGGGAGAGAGTGAGTGAGAGAGAGGAAGACAGAGAGAATGAGAGTGATGGTGAGAGTAAGAGACAGAGAAATGGAGAAGAAGAGGGAGAGGGAGAGGGAGAGAGTGTGAAAGAAAGAAGAATAGGGAGAGGGAGAGAATGAGAGTGACAGTGAGAGTGAGAGACAGAGAAATGGAGAAGAAGAGGGAGAGGGAGAGGGAGAGGGAGAGAGTGTGAAAGAAAGAAGAATAGGGAGAGGGCGAGAATGAGAGTGATAGTGAGAGTGAGAGACAGAGAAATGGAGAGGGAGAGGGAGAGGAAGAGTGAGTGAGAGAGAGGGAGACAGAGAGAATGAGAGTGACAGTGAGAGTGAGAGACAGAGAAATGGAGACTGGGAGAGCGACGAGAAAAAGAGGAAGAGAGAGTGATAGAGCGGGAGACAGAGAATTAGAGTGGCAGTGAGTGTGAGAGATGGAGAAATGGAGAAGAAGAGGGAGAGGGAGAGCGAGAGGAAGAGTGAGTGAAAGAGAGCGACGGCCGACGAGGCACGGAGGGAGCAGGGGGTGCTGGGAGAGCGACAGCCGACGAGGGACGCCCGTGAGGCTCGCTGAAAAATACCTAAAAATCGAGAAGGGGGACGAGGGACGTCGGGAGAGCGACGAGGGACGGATTGACTGAGGGAGTAGGGGCTGGGGGGCGGACTGGGAGAGCAACGAGCCGACGAGGGAGGGACTGAGGGATGTATTATTTATTTATTATTTTAAAAAATATAAAAAAATTCGCACAATTCGCACAAACCGAACCGCACATGGGTCTGTGCGATGTTCTGTGCGAATTTGATTTTGTTCTGTTCGGAAAACTGAACAGAACGAACAATTCACACAAATTCGCACAAAGCGAACAGAACACCCATGTCTAAACACAGCCAATACAATTGATAAATTAAGACTCAATACATAGTTTCTTTATTTTTTACATTTTAAATCAGAAATCATAAAAAACTATGATGTATAACTAAAAACATTAATTAAAGAAGACATAATCATACATAATTATCACCATCTATTTGATGTTATCACTTAGGCACGAGGCTTGGACACAGACCTATAATTAAAACTTTGAGATTCTTTACTGGAATAAGTAATTTTGAAGCCAAAAAATATGAGAAATGAGTTTGTGAACTCCAAATCAGGATCACAATAACAATATCACAGACACCTGCCCCGACCCCATCTGGACAATTTTACATAATTTAAAATATTATTTATAATATTTTGCCAGGGCAAATATTTCAAATAATCATCCTAGTATCTCCCCAGCTCTTTAAGTTCAACGGGTCTATTTTGAGTTGATATCATTAAATGGACCTAAATGGGCCTAAATGGGCCGGAATTATCATCAGCCCAGGCCCAAAATAGACCTAGTTTAAAAAGAGGGGTCATCTAAAACCCTTTTAAAACCCCTTCTTGTTCTTGTTCTTGTTCTTGCTTGAGCTCTCTTACAGCTATCGTTTCCACTGGATTTCGGCGAATTTCAAACGCTTGCGGCAGCCTGGTCTGATGAGTATTTGACCCCTGCCAGATTTCTTCAAAAGATTCAATCTTTCGATTGAAATTCCAGTGGGTTTTGATGATGGCGTCGGAAATCGACTCCATGGCTTTCAAGGTGAAGGAGCTCATCAAGGATGTTAAGCTAGATCAATCTACCTTCAAGATAATCGACAAGACAGTCGCCTCCGTCGTGGAAGCGATTCGCAGCACCCCAGAATCTGCCGTTGTTCCAGATGTCGCTCCAGGGTTCATCAGGGAGCTCGGCGTTCCCCCGGAGAAGATTGGGTTCGCGTTCAAATCGCCTGAATCTATCTTGGTCGCCGGCAGCCGCTCGATCAATTCAATGGTGAAACCTGACATGAACGTCGATCTCCTTGTTCGAATGCCTAAAGTAAGAAAATAACGCGTGAAATGTGCTATGTTAGGTTTGTTTTGGCATACATTAAAGAAGAAATCACATGTTCTTTGTATCTTATTTTCTTTATCGAAGAATTGCTTCCTGGAAAAAGACTACAAGAATCATCGGTATCACGCCAGGAGGTGTCTCTATCTGCATGCTATCAAAGAACATCTAAAATCCTGCCCTACGGTTTGTAGAACATCGTGGTCTACACTTCAAAACGAGGCGCGGAAGCCAGTTCTCCTCGTTTTTCCAGGTCCACTCTATGAAATCATCATGATGGATAGAAGTATTTTATTTGATTTAGTTGGAAAGTTGACGGATTTTTTTTGATTTTTGTAGCTTTGGAGGTTTGCAATCTTCCTGGGTTCTTCATAAGGGTAATTCCCGCGGCAACATCTGTTTTCAACAGTTCTAGACTTAGTATGTCAAGAAACAATGTCCGAGCTGCAAACGATGGTGATGGTAATAAATTAATTTTCTCTTTTGATGACTCTTTTAAGTTGGATAATTTAGCTCAATTCATTAGCATCTTGATTTTCTGCAGGAGTGATCGCACGGGCTACTCCCAGGTATAATAGTAGCATTTTGGAGGATCTATTTCTTGAGGATAATGCAGAGTACATCCGTGAAGTTTTCAATGGTTGGAAGAACTTAGAGGAGGCATTGGTTCTCCTTAAAGTATATTCTCAATTACGTCTCTTCATTCCATGACAATATTATCTTACTTGTTTTTCTTTCAAAAGTAATCTTGTTTTATTGTCTGAATCCCAAGATGACCAATTTTTATTCAGAAGTTTCTAGCATGAAACTACGGTTTGTGGATTAGATTGGATCAGATTGGTCCAATCCAGTCAATATGAATATCCAGATCACGACTGACCTATTGATCGGATCAGATCAAGAGGACTCATCAATGGGGGATCATCTGATCGGTTTGGTCAATAACCCAATTTTGGTTGATCAGAGAGTACAGATCGTGATCTGATCAGTTTGATCAGTCAAACTTTCTTGATCATGATATGCCCATTGATTGGATCTGATCAAGATAACCTATCAATGGTACATTGTCCGATCAGCCTGGATAATCACCCAAACTAGATAGGTCAGATAGGACAGAGTGTGATCCGATCGCCGATTGGATCCAATCGATCAGGGTAGACTGATCACGATTGGCACATTAATCCTTCGGGATCGAGAGGACCTTGATGGTGGATTGTCCTGGTTAATCTCCCAAATCCAATTGATGGACAACCATTGATAATATACCAGTCAATCAGAGTAGATAACGAGCTGATCGTCTGTCTGTCGATCAGATCTAGATTCTTGATCCGATCCTGATCTCTTAATGATATTCCCTTTTCCTATGGCAAAGCTAATGCTTGGTGTTGTTTGGGCAGGTTTGGGCGAGAAATAGAAGTTCAGTCTATGCGCATGATGGTATTAATGGTTACTTATTATCCGTAATATTATCGCTCCTAGCTGGGGGCCATGGGGGAAATCTCATCAACAAGTCAATGGATGCACTGCAGATATTCCGTGTCACCCTTAAATTTATTGGTGCTTATTCTGACCATCTAATTGTTTCAAGCGCGAGGTTTTATGTTTTTTGTGTCAGCCTTTTGTTTTATCTGCCCTCAATGGATTAGAAGGTTTTGGCACAATGCAAATGTTTTTGTGTGGTTGTTTTTATCAATGATCTAGAGAATTTTTCTTCTCAGCGGAATGTGATTATGTTATCTGTTGACAGGTTTGTTTGGTAAGCCACTGTCATTAAATCTCTCAATGAAGGGTCGTTAGTTGTTTTTGGGAGAAGGATTGTGATTCAGAATAATCGTAAATTAGCATCGAAGGTCAAATAAGTGCATTCTTTAATCTCTTGATCTTTTGAAAATTAGTGTTTGATCAACTTTATCAGGTCCATTGTCGTAGTGCTTTCAAATCGCTTTGCCAAAACATGTAAAAGATGGTTTTTTCTTGCAGCCAGCTCAACATCGTGGACTAAATGTCCTTCTCTCAAAGCTGCCCGGGATCTAGATGTATCAGAAAAGGTATTATGAATTCTATACTTTTTTGTCGTTCGGTTGCTATGGTTTATTTTACGTTTAATTCTATTCCTCATACTTTTTTGTAGCTAATATTCGTTATTTTCCTTCTGTGCTGGATTTCGCCAGGAACTGAATCGGCAGTTATTTGATGTTGTCATGTTAGACGTGTCCGGGTGCGCGAACTTGGTCTTTAGAATGCGAAAGGCAGCCTTCTCAGAGGTGAGTGAGAGATTTTTGAGATCGTGTGATTGGGAAGGTCACTGACTTTGTGTGATCTTTCCTATCTTTTTTTCAAAATTTTTTTTTGAGATTGTGTGATCTCGTGTAAGAAAATATAAAAGATGAATTTCAACTTTGTTTTCCCATTAATCTTACCCCTTTCTTTAACTGTTTGCTTAGCTGCAAGATGAAGCTTCTTTGGCGCTTGATTGCATGAGCAAATGTAGAGATGGCGGGTTTGAGGCAATTTTCATGACAAGGGTTGATTTTCCTGTTAAATTTGACCTTTTTATGAGGTACGACTTTTAAATGATCTACTTAAAAAATCTTTCAAATGAAATAATCTAAGCTTCATCAATCTGTTCCATGCCACATGGGGTTTTGTTTGTAAATGTTAAACATTCAACAATATCAAGAATCTTGAACATAATTTCCTATAATTTTTCCGTGGGTTTTCAATTAGATTTTAATGATAAAACGTACGGGACGAACGTAGGGCTGGATTTCGGACTCAAATCTTCCACTATTCTGGTCGTATAGTATATTGCAAAAATTTTCTCTCTAGCTTTGGATTTTACAGCTGCCCCTGAAAAATGTTTTTGGACTCAAATCTTCCACTATTCTTTTTTTTTGAAAGAATTTTATCTTCCACTATTCTTGCCATGCTATAAACCTTAAATTGTCAGACACATAATTAAAAATTACATAAAATAGCCTAACATAGTTTAAAATATGTAACTCCCCGTTTCATCTAAGAATTTCGTCTATCTTCTTTCCAGAATCAATATGACAGGCATTGAACAGGTTGATCGATCAAAGTTTTGTATCGATGGCGAGTTCCCTGAAACTTTTGAGGAGCGGTTGCACTCTGTCCTATCAAGGGCGCTCAATGATAGAGCCAAACTAATTCGCTTGGTCTGGAGAACTACGCCATGTGAATGGGATATACGTGATGTAGGAAAGCGTAATTTTGTGAATTTTCTCGTTTTATTCACCATTTTTATTGCGAAAATCATTTAGTTTTTCTCCGCCATTTAGGGATTTACGAAGTTTTGCCAACAGCCAGTGCATGTTGGCGTGCTATTCAGCTCCTTTGACAAGAGTTCTCGTATTGTTGACATTGGACCAAACGCTGATGATAAAGAAGAGGTAAGTTTTATTGAGAAAAGAAGAAGAATAGTTACTTGCGCGAGTTTTGTCTTGGTTTGAAATTGACCTCGTTTTGACTTTTTTATGGTAGGCTGCAAAATTTAGAGAATTTTGGGGGGATAAAGCAGAACTCCGGAGGTTTAAGGATGGGAAAATTGCAGAGAGCACGGGTGAGTTTACTCTTTTGTCTGCTGTCTTTTTGGATATGTTTATCAAGCCAGGAAAAATCTTGTTGATATATCCTTGGTTCAGTGTGGGAGTGCCCATTGTGGAAGAGGCATCAAGTCGTTCAAAGAATTGTACAGCATGTACTCTCGACCCATTTCTCCTTGTCAAGTGATGACGTGGTGCAGATAGTAGACCAGCTTGATTTCTCCCTTTCTCTTGGAACTCATGGTAACCTGTTTTTTCTTTTTAGTTTCTTTCATTTCTGTGACAAGTTTTCCAGATTTATGGTTCAAAATTTTTTTCTGACTTAAGTGGGGTTGCATTTATGCTAAAAAACAGAGCCAATATCATTTTCCGGCGCTTTAACAGAGGCTTTTGAGATACTCTCAAAACGCCTGCGCCAGTTGGATGGACTTCCCCTGAAGGTGTCTAGCGTGCTACCTTTGGATGCAGGTTTGTCTTTTGGCCTTTTTCTTTTGGATTTTCGATTTTATTTCGTTATGATGACAAAAACGTACAAATCTCTTGCATTCATTTATAGTACATTAAAAAAGGATTACCCAGCGTATATGCTGTGCTTTTTTACTTATGTTTTTCTTTTTCTATGTAGCATTGAGATCTACTGCAGTTTTTCCTCCTGAGCCAAACCCCCTAGCGGACAAGAAGGTCAGCAACGTAAAATCGCTTAAGGTTGCTCCAGCTTCTATTCAGCCAATTGATGTCATGATTCAGGTTGGTAAGCTATGCCATCTATTACTATCCCCATTACATGTAAGGGGCATTATCATCATTGTGAATTATGATAGTTTCCTCTTCCATAAATGTTGCTATCCCCTTAGGAGGAAAAGCAAGGATATGTAGACTGTTAGCCAATTGTTCCTCTGATTTCTTCTTTTTTCTTGTTTATCATTCTACCGTTCTCTCTCTTCTCCTCAAAACTCATTCCTCAATCGATACCTACATCAAGGTCTCTAGCACCCTCTTGTTTTATGGTCTTTCTTGTGTTAGCTAGAGTGTGGTTTGAATGCAGTTAGAGGGCTCGGGTTTGTGGCCTCTGGATGAAGTGGCAATTGAGAAGACAAAGCACGCGTGGCTTCTTGAAATCGCCAAAAGGTAGAATCTGCCATCACCATCCTCATCACCGTCACTGTGGATAAGAACAAATGGGCGATGATGGCTTGTCATTGTCCTTGTCATCCATTTTTGTCCAGAAGGTGATGATAACGTCTTGTTCGCCTGCAAATTTTTGACAGATAACGATTCGTTATTGTTTTCCTGTAACGGGGATGATGATACGTCATTATAGTTGGTGATCCTTATCTTCTTTAGGTAATATTTCCTTAACGAAGATTTTGTATTTCTGATTCAGGTTTGACAATGGTCGGGAAGCATTCTGTGTTGCAACCGAGGATGAGGTGGATGTCATGATTCTTGGGTATGCATTTCGTCTCAGGATTTTGCACGAAAGGGGGCTGAAATTGATGATTAATCAAGGTCAGTTTTGGTGAGTTTTTAAAATTTTATTGCCGTTATTATTCAATAACTGGAAATCTAAATGAAGTGGGAAATTTAGACTTAGTCAAGGGGGTCTCATCCTCAGACAGGGAGCTGTTCCTCCGAAGTCAGCATTCTAGCATGATCAATGGTCTTCTGGGACGCTTCCCTGTTTATGGGTCCGTTGCCAGGTAACCATCCTCATCACTGTATAATTATTAAAAAAATATCCTATTAATATTTTTTTCCAGTATAATGAATGCTTTTTCATGTCGCCTTTTCATTCGATGTTTGCAGGCTTGCTAAACGATGGATTTCATGTCATCTTTTCTCTTCGTTTCTCGTGGAGGAGGCAGTCGAATTATTGGTTGCCAACGTTTTCTTAAACCCTCAACCCTTTTGTGCCCCAGTTTCAAGGACTACTGGATTTTTGAGGTAACACTTTGTCTGTTAAATTTTTTAAATGCATGTTCTTTTTCTGTAATAATGGTGCATATCTATTTGAAAATACTGCAGGTTTCTTCGGCTCTTAGCAAACTACGATTGGGGATTTTCTCCGCTGATTGTTGACATAAACAATGACTTGACGTTGGAGGATATAAAACAAATAGATGTACGGACATAACAATAAATTCTGTTGTGCGTTTTGCCAATAATTGTGGCTGATTTCATCTTTTTTATTTTACCAGGAAGCCTTCATCTTAAGCCGGAAATCTCACGAACAAAACCCTCACGATATTGAACCAGCGATGTTCTTGGCCACATCTTATGACAAGACATCCCTAGCCTGGACCAAGTCAACCCCAACAACATCAGTAAGTGAATTTGGCCAATTCTTCAGGCGGATAGATTAATCTAGAGCTAGGAATCAGAGATATAATTGGTTCTTTTTAAAAGATTCGATCTGTCAGTCAATTGACTCAATCCAATCTAATGGATCGGATTGTGTGAAATCCCAATCTAGGTTGGGGTTAGGAGGAGGAGAGGAGACGATGAGGTAGAAGAAGAAGAATACTCTCATACCAGATAGGTTACAAGAGAAGGGTATTTATACCCTAGGAGAGAGAACGAGAATAAGTGGCTAATGGGCTAATAGAACAAGACCCATTAGCCATATAAGACCTATCTCACTAACAGCCCCCCGCAAGTGAGGTATGGATGTCGTCCATGCTGAGCTTCGATACAGCACGCACCAGGAGGGGATTCGACAGGCCCTTGGTCAGGACATCGGCGGCCTGGTCGGAGGAAGACACAAAATGGAGGTCGAAGATGCCCTCGTCCATCCGCTCCTTGAAGAAGTAGTGGTCTCGCTCCATGTGCTTGATCCGGCCGGTCTGGCCAGGATTTTTGGCCAGGGCAATAGCCGACTTGTTGTCGCAGTAGAAGTGGATCGGACCGGAATACTTGAAGCGAAGTTTGTGCAAAATCCCGTAGATCCACTGGCCTTCAGAAGCCCCATCAGCGAGGGCCCGGAATTCCGCCTCGGCACTGGAGCGGGACACTTTGTCCTGCTTACTGCTTTTCCAGCTGACAAGGCCACCGAACACGAAGGCGCAGTACCCGGTGGTGGAACGATAGTCGACGACAGACCCGACAAAGTCAGCATCCGTATATACCTTCACAGTCGTGTCTGAGCTCCGTGGGAAGAGGATGCCCTTCCCGGGGCAGCCTTTCAGGTATGTAAGGACTCGATTGGCTGCCTGGCGATGGATCTCATGCGGAGAATGCATGAACTGGCTGAGGAGGTTGACGGCGAAGCTGATGTCGGGGCAAGTGTGGGTCAAATACAGGAGTTTCCCCACCAGCTGCTGATACTGATAGTGGTTGACCGGCGGAGAGTCGCCCCCTTCACCCAACTTCACGTTGGGATCAATAGGCGTCCGAAGTGGGGAGCAATCGGTCATACCAGTCTGTGTCAGCAGGTCGACGGTGTACTTCTGCTGGGAGACGAAGATGCCGCGAGACGAGTAGGCGACCTCAAGGCCCAAAAAATAACGAAGGGGACCGAGTGCCTTAATCTCAAATTCCCGAGCAAGAGCGAGTCCAAGACGAGACGCTTCAACAGTATCCGAACCGGTAATCAGGATATCGTCGACATAGACCACCAGGATAGCGACCCCGGTCTGGCCATGACGGAAGAAGATGGTAGCATCGCCGTTGCTCTGGGTGTAGCCTTCAACACGCATGATGGAAGAGAAGCGACCGAACCACATCCGCGGAGACTGCTTCAGTCCGTACAAGGACTTCCACAATCGACAGACGGTTCCCGGAGGACCAAGAGGGTACCCGGGAGGGTGACTCATGTAGACCTCTTCCTCAGGATTGCCTTGGAGAAAGGCGTTCTTGACGTCAAATTGCCGAATCAACCACCCATGATGAGCAGCGAGAGCCAAGAGGAGACGGACAGACTCCATCTTCGCCACGGGAGAGAAGGTCTCGAAATAATCGACACCGTAGGACTGCGTAAAGCCCCGAGCGACAAGGCGAGACTTGCGACGCTCAAGGGACCCATCAGCACGGTGCTTCGGGGTATGAACTCACTTGCACCCCACGGCCTTCTTACCAGGCGGAAGAGGAACCACATCCCACGTGTGGTTTTTGATCAAGGCATGCATTTCTTTGTCCATCGCCGCTTTTCCAATGCGGACAGGAGAGAGCATCGGCAAGGCGGCGTGGGACAGAAACAGAAGCAATGCGGGTCAAAAACAGACGGTAGGGAGGACTCAGTCTGTCGTAGGAAAGGTAGTGAGAAAGTGGGTAAAGAGGTGTGCGAGTGCACTGACGGACCCCTTTACGAAGAGCAATTGGCCAGCCAAGCGAGGCATCATCAGCCCCAGGGGAAGTCAAAGAAGATGGATGGCCAGACGGAGAAGGAGCGGAAGCGGTGGAGGGAGAGGATGTCACAGCAGGGGCAGAGGACTCGAACGGAGGTGCGGGCGGAGACGAAGAAACAGGAGGGGTGAGCTCAGGATGAGTAGAGGAAAACTCAAGGGGAGACACCATCGGAGGATGTGGTTCGGAGGCCACCGCAGGAGAGGAGTCATGAGGATCGAGTGGAGGAGCAAGAGCGACATCCGTGGGAGGAGAATCCGTGGAAGGAGAAGGAGCAGCGGGCTCGACGACAGGGAAGGGCTCCAAGGGGGGAGCCGAAGAAGCCTCACCCGGCGAGAGACCGGACGAGGAGGAAGGGCCAAAGAAGGGTTGAAATTCGGCGAAGGTGACATTCGCAGAAACAAAGAATCGTCTAGTGGACGGGTGATAGCATTTGTACCCTTTTTGGAGTGACGAGTAGCCGACGAAGATGCACTTGAGGGCCTGGGCATCGAGCTTCGTCAAGGTGGGTGCCGTGTCATGAACGTACGCAGTGCAACCGAAGACACGAGGAAGAAGGTTGGTACGCAACGTCACGGCAGGAAAGGCAGTAGACATCCGATCAATCGGACTGCTGAACTGAAGAGGCTGAGAGGGCAGACGGTTGATGAGATGAGTAGCCGTCAAGACGGCCTCACCCCAATACGTCCAGGGGACACAATAATTCAGCAGCAGTGTGCGGGTAGTAGACGTCACATAGCCAATGCGACGTTCTGCCATGCCATTTTACTCCGGGGTGGCAACGCACGACGTCTCATGGAGAACGCCCTGCTCGGCAAAGTAGGACGCCAACTCCTGGTTGACATAGTCGCGAGCGTTGTCCGAGCGGAAACGCTGAATGGGACGGCCAAACTGAGTCTGAACCATCGCACAAAACTGCCAAACAGTGGTCGCGACAGCCAACTTAGCTGGAAGCAAGTAAGTCCACGTGTAGCGGGTGGCCTCGTCGACGAAGATCAGAAACCAGTGGTGCCCCTTCAGACTGGGCTGCGGAGCCGGGCCCCAGACATCATTGTGAATACGATACAGCGGCACTGTCGTATGGGAAACAGATGGGGGAAAAAACGAGTGTCGATGTTTGGCTAACTGGCACGCCTCACAAACAACTGTCTTAAGGTCCAAGCCCATACATAAAGACGGAAACAGACGCTGTAAAGTCGAGAACGGTGGATGCCCGAGGTGCTGATGAGCAAGCTGGAGGCGGTCTTGGTGAGGATCAGCTGCTGGTCGAAGACTTCACTGCACCATGAAGCACGATCTGCCCCCATCATCGAACAGCAGCAGCCCCCGGTCCCGCCTAATCAGTGTAGTCTTCCGCACCTTGTTAGACAAGAAGATCCCATCAGGTTGAATGTGGAAGGAACACTGAACCGCATCGACAAGTCGCTGCAGAGACATAAGCAGGGCACGGAGAGACGGAACATGGAGGACATTTCGAATGAGACCGAGACCATCCACGTGGATGGTCCCAATGCCTGCCACTTGAAGGCATCCACCTCCGGCGGTGAGGACAGCACGAGTCCCAACATGCTGCTCGTAGGATACGAAGCGGTGATTGAACGGGGTCATGTGTTCCGTGGCCCCCGTATCAAGCACCCAAGTGGTATCCGACACGAGAGGGGCTGTGAGAGCCGTATGTCCACAGTACCACTGATCTGGAGAAGAGGCAAGTAACGCACCAATCGTCCCGAAGGAGGCCATAGGCTGGGTCTGCAGGGCGGTCAACTGCGCAGTCAAACGGGCAAGGTCGGTCTGCAACTGTTCCATGGTCACCACAGAACTGCTGGACGGAGAAGGGGACGCGGCCTGGGCTGCGGCGACATGGGCTTTAGCATCTTTGGCGGCCTGAAGGTCAAGCTGCTTCTTCCGGCAGCGGTTCGCCGTATGACGGCGCTTGCCACAGTAGGTGCAAAGCAGCTTGTCCCGCGGATCCGAGGCCGGGTCCGGGGCAAGGGGTTTGGGTTGCTCAGGCGGACGGGGCAGCAGACCAGAAGAGGCACCAGGGCGGGAGAGCAAGGCAGTCGATTCAGCAGGGGTCTCCACCTCAGAGCGGTCACGACGGAGACTGCTCTCCAGCTCTATCAATTCCTTGACCACCGCTTCGAAATCTGGGAGAGTACCCTTGGTGCACAGTGTTCTTCGCCGAACCTTGGCATACTCGGGATTGAGGCGGTCGAGAAATGACAGAAAACGAAGGCGAAGGGTGTGACAACGATCAACGCCGTTCGAATCGCCAACGGGCATATAGTAGTCAACTTCCTGCCATAGTGCAGTGTGGGCCAAACTATAGTCCATGATGGACATGGTTCCTTGGCGGAGGGCCCCAGCGTGCTCCACTAGAGAGAAGATCCTTCAATGGTCGGCATCATGACCACAGTACTTGTGGGCATGATCCCAAATGTTTTCGGAGTAGTCAAGTGGAGAAACTTGTCGTAGACCAAAGGAGAGAGCGCGTGGTTCAGCAGCCAGGAATGTACAAAATTCTGTTCGGCATCAAAGGCAACATAGTGCGGATCGGTCGACGGCAGGGGCGGACAGATCAAGTGTTTGTGGAGGAGACGACCCTTCAGCGTAGACTCGACAAACTTGATCCAGGCAAGGAGTTGCGGAGCATTCAACCGACAGCAGTCTGGGGCAGGCGGTAGAGGAAGACCAATCTTAGGAGATGGTAGATCTCTCCCAAAGTCGGCGGCCGTGAAGACGGGAGATGGCGCCGGGGTGGTTCCAAGGGGGAGAGACCCGGAGTGGAGGGTAGAATCGGTCGTCATAGTAGGAGACGAAGGCTGGGCAGGCTGCGGCTGGCTTGGCTGGCTGCAGCGAGCCTAGGGCTAGCTGCGGCTGACGTGGCTGGCTGCAGCTGGCCGAGGGCGGCTGCGGCTGGCCTGGCTGGCTGCGGCTGGCCGAGGGCCAAAGGAGGCCGGCTTGGCTGGCTGCGGCTGGCTCGGCTTGCTGCGGCTGGCCAAGGGTAGGCTGCGGCCGGCTTGGCTGGCTGCGGCTGGCCGAGGGCGGGCTGCGGCTGGCTGGGCGGGCTGCGGCCGGCTCGGCTTGCTGCGGCTGGCCGAGGGCGGCTGCGGCTGGCTTGGCTGGCTGCGGCTGGCCGAGGGCGGGCTGCGGCCGGCTTGGCTGGCTGCGGCTGGCTTGGCTTGTTGCGGCTGGCCGAGGGCGGGCTGCGGCCGGCTTGGCTGGCTGCAGCTGGCCAAGGGCGGGCTGCGGCTGGCTGAGCGGGCTGCGGCCGGCTCGGCTTGCTGCGGCTGGGCGAGGGCGGCTGTGGGTGGCCTGGCTGGCTGCGGCTGGCCGAGGGCGGGCTGCGGCGGCAGCTGGCTGCGGCTGGCAGCTTGTTGCGGCTGGCCGAGGGCGGGCTGTGGCCGGCTGGGCTGGCTGCGGCTGGCCAAGGGCGGGCTGCGGCGGGCGGCGCGGGCTGCGGCGGGCTCGGCGTGCGGCGGCTGGCCGAGGGCGGCTGTGGCTGGCCTGGCTGGCTGCGGCTGGCCGAGGGCGGGCTGCGGCGGGCTGGGCGGGCTGCGGCTGGCTGGGCGGGCTGCAGCCGGCTCGGCTTGCTGCGGCTGGCCGAGGGCGTCTGTGGCTGGCCTGGTTGGCTGCGGCTGGCCGAGGGCGGACTGCGGCCGGCTTGGCTGGCTGCGGCTGGCTCGGCTTGTTGCGGCTGGCCGAGGGCGGGCTGCAGCCGGCTTGGCTGGCTGCGGCTGGCCGAGGGCGGGCTGCGGCTGGCTGGGCGGGCTGCGGCCGGCTCGGCTTGCTGCGGCTGGCCGAGGGCGGCTGTGGCTGGCCTGGCTGGCTGCGGCTGGCTGAGGGCGGGCTGCTTGAGGTCCACTGGCTAAGCTGGTGAGTCTGGCTAGCAGACAGTAGCAGCAGAGGGGCCAGGGACTAGGGCACAGCAATGGATCAAGAGCAGAGCTCTGATACCATGTGAAATCCCAATCTAGGTTGGGGTTAGGAGGAGGAGAGGAGACGATGGGGTAGAAGAAGAAGAATACTCTTATACCAGATAGGTTACAAGAGAAGGGTATTTATACCCTAGGAGAGAGAACGAGAATAAGTGGCTAATGGGCTAATAGAACAAGGCCCATTAGCCATATAAGACCTATCTCACTAACAGATTGAGATCTGGTCAGTGGTTCATTCCAATAAAAATATAATCGATTGCCAACACAGTTTGGGGTAGGGAGGACTATTGGATTAGATCGGGTCAAAAGATTCGATCCATTAACTAGCCCTGATAATGATCAAGAATCTGATAAAACCCTGATTGTGACTTGTATTAGGGGTAGGGGTCGACGATCTGATTAGATTAGATCAGAAAATTCGATCAATTCATAGGTTCTGGTCATGATCATTTTTATCCGATCAGCTCACTCATCTACCTGATGGAAAATACAATTGAAATTTAACCAGTTACTAATCCTTACCTTTGGCTAGATCTAACATTTGGTTCCCTCATTTGGTTTAATTTCTATTTTCGAAGATGCTTAAGCGATTGGCAAGCTATGCTCGTTGCAGCGCAGCCCTCATGACCAACCTCTGTTTAAAAAGTCTGGCGGGAGCTTACACTTGGGAGGTGAGGAAGGAAAATAATATGCTTTTTACTTAAAATAATTATTCAATCTAAAAGTAGAAAATTTGCAGTGCCTTTTCAAGACTCCCTTAAATAACTACGATGCGGTCATCTTGTTGCACAAAGACAGGCTCTCCTACCCTCAGCGCCTCCTCTTTCCTACTGATATAAAGCAAGGTCTATCATCTATGCATGTCATGCATTAACTATTACAATTTATCTTTGAAAGGGCAATTTTCCAACTCTCTCTCTCTTCCTCTCTGCACAGGAGAGCACGTGGTAGAGGGGAAACCATCTTCAGCCTTTCATCCATACTTGCCTCTTAAAGAAACTGAAAGCTTGGAAGCAACAAGGAACAAGCTTATGGTGGGGTTTGACCCAACCAAGTGCTTGGTGGAAGAATTACAGGTGATTTACCTTGACCATTGCGTGGCCATGTTCCATTTAATCTAGAAAAATCTTGAACCTCTTTTGCTAATTAAGAACTGAACTTTGCTTGCAGAAGGAGTTTGTGGGCACATTTAAGTTATGGTATGACTCTCTTGGAGCTGATGCGATGGGACTCACCTGGGTCAAACAAGGTTCCAAGGTGAGACACTTGTAGGGCCCTGCGTCAACGATGAATGGCCATTGTCGTTGTCATCGTCGTCCATCTGTTGATGAAAAGTTAGTCGTCATCATTGTCATTCACTCAAGCTGAATGTGGATGATGATCATCCAATGTGCAGAAGAGGGGATACTTTTCTGTGTAAGGTGCTCAGGTCATGTAGACGAGCGCGCAATGACATCATCGTCATCACTCATGTTCTCTCATCATCCATGGATGTCTGTAACGATGAAAACATGCGGGGATGACAATGAGGAATTCAGCATCATCTCGATACTTATTTTTTGACATTATTTGTTGCACCTCAATAGACTGCTGTCTTACAATGGTTCTATTTGTGAATGTTTGCAGAAAAGAGAAAGAGATGGGATGGAAGGAGATGAGAACACTGCTGGGGGTCCATATTCGATTCTAAAAGAAGTGGGAGTTTTGGGCAAAGGCTTTGTGAAGAGTGTTTACTTGCTCAAAGCTCCAAGGCATCAACTTTAGCATCCCTTCCTCAATCTTCATCAAAAGAGCATATTTAATGTGCCTATGAAATTGTTTTGGAATTAGTTATTGTTATTCATTTATTAAAATCAGGTGAGATATTTTTGTTATCCTCAACCCCTTAACCCAAATTGTTACATTTGAATAATGAAACAATTTATAAAGCAGAGCTGGGAGCTTGGATACTTTTTGAGTCAATTGACTCCTTGACCTGAACTTTATTGCTAATTATCAATATGCTCATTTGATGTTTAATCTATTCTTTAAAATGTCAAAGAACATGATGACACTGAGGGTCATAATGGAGAAAATTAAGGGTGGTAAGGTACTATAGTTGATGTAACTTTGTGATTTCTTCATCAATTTCAAATTATAAATCGGTTACTTCAATTGGTTAAGTGAATATCTTGTTTTGATCAAACTATAATTAAAAACAAAATGAATATTGAAAATGGTTTATCAAAATATTCGGAACTTGTGCTTCATGAAATAATCAATTACTTTTATTACTTGTATACACCCAATATTACCATTCTATGTTAATGGTTTGGATCCCACCTTTTTATTGGGAGATCCAATACCAGCCTATAAAAATAATGGTGACTAGCCCCAATAATTTTTTTTGAAACTAACTAGGCCCAATAATAAAAGCATTTCTGTCAAAATTGTATCTGCTTCTGTCTCTTTTGACAATGATGAATACCATGCCCCAATATTAACAGTGCTTCTGTCTCTTAGCGCACAATGATGAATATACTAAAATAGAGTTTACCATGTCATTGTTAGTTTTGAATTTAATCAATTAAATTTATAAACTCGATACTCATTTAAAATTCTGAATAGTGGATGAGTAGGGACTTTCCCCACATGGAACAAATTTTAGGGATTTAATTAATACTAGATAATGATTCAGGTTGGATGAGAAGGAATACACATATGGAAGGAGGTAGAGATCTGATGAAGTCAATGAGATGAGAGTGATGGTACTAATTATTTAATCAGGACGCGATTGTCGATAAGAAGAGTAGGTATGACGACCTGAATAAGATGAATGGGAATGGAGTAAGATAAAGACATAAAGGGGAGATGACAGACATAGGAGATGAAATAAGGGAAGGTGAAGATATTAATGATTTAGGGTTTTATGGTTAATCAATATAAGGCAAGAGACTAACCTTGGATACCTATGTTTTATGGTTAATCAACATCTCCCCGTATCTTTGACCTTGTCAAATCAATTAGGACGTTGAGCAATCTTGATGGATCTTTAGAAATGTCATTCTCTTTCGATCATCCTCTCTAGGACGAAACAAATTAAAATATTTTTTTGCAAAGATTAGGGGCTCATTATATAAATCCAACTATCTGAATGGATAGAAGGGAGAAAGATGAAGCTTCCCTCAAAATTCAGCTTGATTGGCCTTCTAGATCATCATATATCAAGCATTGAGGTTAGACAATTCCTGACCATCAATTTAATTCAAATATTTCCAAAATGATTGGCATGGATTCTCACATAATAGTCCTGATTGAGGGCTAGGGAGGCAATGCGTATCTTCCAAGTTGGCAACACATCAACATGTGCCACCTCCACATTCTTTTCATTGCACACTAATAGCCCTTCACCTTGTCAGCATCACAGTACATGTGCATGTCACGTGCATGCATGATGTATGCTCTTCACGATACGTGGGCACACCATTGATGTTGACTTGTACAAATGAATAGAAAAGGATAACAAAAATATTGAATAAATGTGCCTTTTTTGATTGAGCCACATCATGACGTGTAATAAAAAAATGGTAAAAGACCCAATTAACCATTTCGTATTATAATGATACCATAATAGCATCTTTTCAATGATTGGTTTACACCATTCATCAACAAGAATAAATGATTGGTCACCATTCGATGAATCGAATTGAGACATTTGGCACGGTAAAAGTTAAGCCTTAAATTGGTGATAAATTCATAGAAAATTGATTATGTCAAAAAATACAGATAAGTATGTTTTTTGACTTAGAAGACTAATGCCAAAAAATTCAAGGAAAGTCATATTTTAAATCCAATAAAAATGTCTAAAAAATCATAAATGAATATTTCATTTTAAAAATATATTAAATGATTTTAGGCTTAATAACACACATATATAATCAAATGTAAATAAATGTGTAAGTATAATCATATGAATATACTAAAAGTATGCCTCTTATCACACAAACAATGTAGAAAGATGACTTGAATAGATGTGCCTTGCTTATATTGAAGTAGCCAATACTTGAATCCAAAGAGCTAAACTCTCCCATCCTTGAGCGCACAACAGGGTTGTGTTTGAGTCATCAAGCACTTGAGCACTCTTAAACAAAGAGAACACTTCAAGGGGCAAAAACATGTTTCTCAATAAATAAAATATTTTAAAATTTGTTGATCGATTCACAATCGATCTTTAAAATGAAACATTGAATGTACCTTGTGGGGAACACATTCCACCCTTGACTTTGCCGCTCTGATATCGTTCTAAAGCTGTTCACTCGTCGGGCCTCTAGAAGTATCCACGCGATCACTCGGCGCTTGGATGTCCACCTTTTCCTCTTCAAATCTTCTTGTAGACTATCTCCTTGGTTGATCTAGAGAATGAAGAAAGGGAGGGGTCTCTCAAATCAGGCTTGCATGGGTGCTTTAAATGAGACTCCTTTCCCTCTTTATATTTCACTTAAGATTTTTCTCAAAAACCTAAAAGTAAAATATATCCAGCAATGCCCTTATGACCTTATGCGTGTGACCCTCTAGGCCCATGTATCGTTCTAGTTAATAACTTTAATGGTCCAATAACATTTATTGACCAACCTTAATAATTAACTATATCAACATATAGATTAATTAAATAAGGATTGATTTAACCCAATCGATAGGTTAAGTTTCCAGCCCATGGGGTGCCAAGCTACACCTCATGTTCTAGAAGATACCGAGTAGTATTGAACTCCCTCGTGGAACCTTTACCGTCATTGGTTACCGTATATGTATAATCCATCATGTGCGCGAGACTCTCGAATGACTTAGGGTATGTTTTATCGTCAATCCCTAATCTGTCATTCGATTAGTACTGATGCGTAACGGGGATCATTGGAGAATGCCTTTCTCCAATATCCTCGCTACCCTGGCCAGGGATTTTTCTGCATCGTCTTCCTTGAATCGATATCCTCTTAAATCGAGGGCAAATGATCCTGTATTGACCATTCAATCATCTCCGTGAGTTTCTTACTACATCCGAGCTATGAATTATTTGAATTCCATGATTAGTCTTCCATTCACGAGATGTCTTTGGTGTCTCAAGTCAATGGATCACTTATACAACTGTGAATTTAATCAACCTGGTTGATGTTTAGGTATAATTCATTCATGAATTCATAAAGATCAAATTAAGTGAACTCTTTCTCAAAATAACACCCACTATCTTTCCTTAGTGTCGCCACACTAATAGGCACAAGATCAACTATACTTATCGTATAAGCTAGTGCTATTCTATTCAGATAATTTGATGTCTGTCTCGATTATCCATCGAATAGGAATATTTAGAATACATGTTTAAAGACTAGTGATCACTGTATTATGATCTCATCATAATTCACTAAGTCATTGCACGTATTCATGGAGTTCATTATAAACATCACACGGAATAATAATGAACATAATATTTTATTCGATGAACTTAAATAAACATGGTAGTGTAATTGGCTTTACGGCCACATAATATCCATCAAATACAACTAAAAACATTAGAAAAAACAGCATTGACGAGATAAAATAGAAGACTAGACGCTTGAAAAGTATAAGTAGAGATGTTTTGCAGATTTTGGGGTCTATATAATCTGTGAAATGATATTGTGTGGCTCAAGAAGATTCTAACGAGACAAAACATAAAATATGAACCTCTTAAAAGGTGTAGGAGAAATTCTTCAGATTTAGAAAGAAGAATCTGTTAGAGGATTCTGTCAGAGGATTTTGTGAGCCTCTACTTACATTTTTGGAGATTTTGTCAGCTTCTAGAAGGATCTACATCTTGGGTCACAACGTTATATAGGGTCGTTAGAAATGGGATTCTGAGCAACATCATATTTCATATTATTCTTATATGCATTACCCTCAGATAGTGGGGTAGGAGAAATCTTATTACAACATTCAAAACCCATTGCATTATTTAGTTTTGAGGATACCACATTCTAAACCCATACGAACGGGAGTTTCTAGCAGTTACCGATGCAATTAACAAATGGAAGCACCATATATTATTAAAAAGAATCATCTATGTATGTGATTTTAGTCTTGAGTTTTGATTGACTAGAAGGAAATTCCCTTATAGTACCACTGACGGATGGCCAAATAATGGATATGGACTTGGAAATTCAGTAGCAGGTGAGGGGGGAAGAACATTATGGCTCATGCAAAACTTTCACAGATGAAAGCCCATTACATGGAAGATACCACCAAATATATACATAAGGATTATTGTGCTTCAAAGGACATATCATTTCACCATCAAATCCCTCATTAATCCCCGCTATCCTACACAAGTTTCATAGTGACAAAATAGGTAGCCATGGAGGGTTCCACAAAAGAATCTCCCCAATTATTCTAGGCAGGTAAGCGATAGGATAGGAGTACGTGGAGCATCATGTGAAGCACACTATCGTTAGATCACTCGGGTTTCTTCCTTAGCATTTCTGATATTTTCCCTTTTCCTCCTCTATCAATGGCTTAGGTTATGTTACTTGTCCCTAAACATAAAAAAATAAAATTAAAGGAATTATTACTGAATTGGACTGCCTGATGTGGTGTTGCATCCGAGCAAGTCAAGTACACACGTTCTGTCATTCTGCCAATAGCATGTATACACATAGGGACCACGTATACAAGTGTGTGCCACACATATATATGTCGTGCAGTGTGTGTGGGCGTCTCACTCTTTGATTGTTTAACTAATTTATTAAGATAAAGAAATCATATTCTAATGTGATGGCATCGGTCCACACAATCACATTAATTTTAAAATATGTATGATATATTTTTTCAGTCACATCATCACATGCAATCAAAATACTAAAGGGCTTCAGTAGTGATTTTCCATTATGGCATCATGATTAACAATGTCATGAAGCATGTTTTGAGTTATCGGTGGCCATTTGATGAATCAAACTGTGGCATGTGACATAGTGCTAATAAAACCAAAAAAACATTAATTAGTTCATATTAAATGAAATATAAGACAAAAAATATAAGAGATATATTTTTTGAGTTATAAAAATGATATCTTCATGAATTTAATGTCATAAATCATTAAAAAAAATACTCCGGCCTCTAAAGTCATTTTTTTTAGAAATGTTGCCAAATTTTTTATGCCATAAGATGATAAATTCTTATATACTAACTTGCATATTGAACCAAACAAGCTGGTTTATAATGACTGAACTAATGATGATGTAGTGGAGTCAAATAAATACAAGTCATCCTAAGCCACCAAACATCCAGTACCTGTGAGTACTGATAGCCAGATTTGATCAAGGTGGATATATATATTAAGTTGTGTCCAAAAGAAAGAACAATTAAATTCTGATTGAAATAAAAATGATAACCAGTCTTTAACTTTAAGATGAAGACACCAAAAGCATAGACCTTAGTTGCTTTACCATCACCTTGGTCGATGAATCACTCATCATTTTTGGTGGGCAATGGTTTAGGCAGCCCTCCATTGATCCAGTTGAGAAGTAACACCTGAATATATCCATCATGTGTATCTTGGTACTGAACTAAGGTTAAGTTATGAACAAACAAGAGATAAATGTGTAGATTTATTCTTGCAATAAGCAAGATAATCAGCACATTATTTCTACAAATGCCTACCACACTTGCAAATAAGCTTGTGTTCCTTATATTACTTTATTTTACGTTGACCATCGGTAGCTTGCTTTCCCTTAATCTTTCCTTTATCTTTGAGCTTTCCTTCGAAGGTAATTGTGGGTTGGGCACTGTCTAATTGTTCAAACTTCAGTATCACCTCTTGTTGCACACAATGATAAATGATATCATTAAGAGATGAAGGGTCCCTTTTAGAATTATCCCTCACTTTGAACTGATTGAATTGTGTAGGGAGAGAGTCGAGAGCTATGTAGACAATGGATTCTTCAGGCAATTCCAAATGTAGAGCCTTCAACTTTGAATGAATATGGGACATTTCAATGTACTCTCTTATCTCAGCTCTATCACTGTTGTAGTACCTCTTTTCAAGTTCTTCACGAAAACTAATGGCTTCAGTTGGCGATTCAGCCACTGTATCCCTCTAGGATTCAAGAATCTTGCACTTTAGTGATAAAAAATAACTGATTGAGTTATTTCTGTGACATTTACATATTTTATGCTTTAAAATAATTCAAAATTTGTGTTATCAAGCTTTAAATGTATAAATTTATTTCCAGGCGATATTTTTATTTTTGGGGATTTAATTTTAAGGATTTTTATCACATCATATTCTAAAAGAAATTAATTTTATGATTAAAAATATTATTTTTATGAATTTTTTGACCTTAAATTCATGAAGTTATGAATTTTCTTAGTTGAAATATATATTTTTATTTTATAATAATTTATTAAGGTATTTGTGCCTTAAAAATGTGACCCAGCGCATGTGGCCATGTTGCCATTTGATATACGTCTATCTCTTGACCCAGTCGATGGTCACCCCAGTAAATTGTCCACCAATACAGGTCAACAATCAAACCATAACTCGATCCACCTAAAGACACTAAAGATGGTTGATCCACAATCAGGTCCTCATTTCCACCTAGTAATAAGTCTCTTTATTTATTTAAGTACTATGTGTGCGTGCACTTTTGTCATCAGACTAGATAGGAAAAATTGAGCGATCAACAAATCCTATCCGAGACCCACCAGTCGTTGAATCTAGGGAATAATATCCACCACGGTGCTTGTAGACAGTCCTCCCATCCTCGAACAAGGAGATGGACTTTTCCATTAGTAATATACCCAGATTCAAATACTCATAGGAGTCTTTGTGAACGATAACTTGTTTTGGTCTACCATAGGTTGTCTTTAGTCACCAACTTTCATGCATCACTGTTGGATTCAAGTTGATTGATAAATCCTTAATGTTGAAATTTTTATTTGATATTGCGTTATAGGCCAAAATATCTCGTAATCATCACATGGGAAATTATAAGAAAATCAATTGATGCAGAGTATATCCTAGTCATGTCATATTGACTTGACATAAAAGTCAATTTCATGTGTATTAGAAAATATTAGGTCAGTCCTTAAGTAATTTGATCTAGAGAGACCAGCTGCTCAGATGGTGTTTAAAGGATTTAATGACATTGGGGTGTTGGATTTAAAAATGGAAGAGATTCTCACATCTGTTGTGCAACTCACCGACTCCTTCTAGTATTGCTCCAACGTTAAGTCAATCTCAATGTCACTTGTCAGAAACAACATCAAAGATTTTTCATCGGCTGAAAACTTATAGGTAGGCAGTGGGCCTCTTTCAAATGTACAAATTAATTACCCTTTCCATCCATTACGCCATTTTAGCTCAAAAACAACATATAATCACATATAGTAACATTGAAGGAGAAGAGCACTGCAAAAAAAAAACATAATTTAGAGACTAAATGATTAACTGTGCATGGAGTCGCAGAAATAACCCACAACGAGACGACTCTTCATCAATCTCAACCGATGGTGGGTTGTGATTGAGCTCATGGCTGAAGAACTACGTGCTGCAGAAGTAAAGTTAGAGAGACAAACACCGATAAATAATTGATAAATAAAATTCTCCCTTGTTCTCACCTTGATCTGGGTCCTGTTATAGGTGTAGGTTACATGAACGCATCCGTCCATGCTTTGGATAGCAGCAGGATAAGAGAACTCCATGGATGGCGCTTCCTCTAAGGTGGCCACTTCTTCCCATGAGTCGCCGTCGTCATCTGAAATGCCCAACTTCAGCACTCCCCTAGAAATACTGTTGTAGGCGAGAACAAGAAGCCCGTTCCTTAGTTTCACACCATCGATCCCTGTTAAGATGACAGTCGTGAAGAGAATAAATTCTTCTTGAAATCTAGTTCCGAGTTATTTCAATTTAAAAACATAGAGACTGGAGTCAATAAAAAATCATCTTTGTTCTAATGTCCTAGATTATTTAAAAGAAAATAAGAAAATACCCAATCTAGAAGTAACCCAGATCAAGAAAAGGAAGCTTCTTTGATCGGACGGCCTAGGATATCACAAATAAATAATGAAATACACATACCTTGATTCTGAATCAATGACATATCTGGACATAACCCAGATCTAGCAAAAGAGGCCTATTTGATCTAAGGGTCTAGAATATCACAAACAAATAAGGAAATAAACAAAACTTATTTCCGAATAAATGAAATATCTAGATGTAATACACAACTAGCAAAGGAAGTCTTTTTTATATAAGGACTTAGAATATCAGAAATAAAATAAAGAAATACGAGAACTGATGAATCAATGAAATATCTAGACATAACCCAGATCTATCAATGGAAGCTTCTTTGATCTAATGGCCTGGAATATCACAAAAAAATAATAAAAATACCATAACTTAATTCTGGATCAATGAGATATCTAGACGTAACCGAGATCTAGTAAAGAAACCTATGTGATTAAAGGGCTCACAATAACACAACCAATTAAGAAAAAATAGTCACTAATGAATACTATACATATCATCTCACTGTAACATAATTATTTTGGGAAACTACAATGAATAATAATCATCTTCCCTATATGGGCCTCTCCTCTCTCCTCTCTCTTTCTCTCAACCTCCTTATTCTTCTACTTCTTCTAATTCCTTAGAAAGACAAATCTGTTGCGTCCTTGTTCTCTTTTCAGAACAAAGCCTAAGCAAACACCTGTCTTTTTATGTTGCGAGATAGAATTGCAAATAGAGATAAAGAAAAAAATGTATAAGTGAAAAGCGAACCAGAGTTAGGGTTTGGAAGACCCGTGGGCTGGGCGTAGGTCCAAGTGATGCCCCCATCGAAAGAGTCAGCAATGCAAACTCGCCCGATGCTTTCAAAAGAGCGTAGAAGCATGCGTAGAGTTCCCCTCTCTGTGACAAAGGGCACGGGCTGTATAACTCCAAGAGTTTGGTTCTGCATGTAAATGGGCCCGTGTTTCCGCCACGTCTGACCTCCATCTTCAGTCACCTGCAAGAGATGGTTGTAACAAGACAGCCACGCTATCCATGCAAAATTTCTTCATTGTCATATTCTGCAGTAAGCCTGTAAGGCTTGTAGACGGATGATAATCAGCCATCGTCATTGCCTGTAGTAAGCATGTAAGGCTTGTGGATGGAGGATAATCAGTCATCATCATCGCCTGTAGTAATCATGTAAGGCTTTTTGATGGATGATGATCAGTCATCGTATGCAATAAGCATGTAAGGGTTGTTGAAGGATGATAATTAGTCATCATCATCGGCTTTAGTAAGCATGCAAAGGTTGTTGAAGGACGATAATCAGTCATCGTCATCGGCTGCAGTAATCCTATACGGCTTGTTGGCATATGATAATCAATCATCATTATGGTCTATTGTAAGCCATCAAGGCTTATTATCCTTAATCGTCATCGTCTGTATTAAGCCTCTAAGTATTGTTGGCATATAATAATCCATACTCATCATCATCATCATATCTGCAGTAAGCCTTTAAGCTGGATGGATAGAGTCCACCTGTTTCATCCCTTACCATCATATGTCATTTGTCCTGGCCTCAGAAAAAAAAGGAAGAAAAGCCTTTTTGCCTCTTGTTCTGTTTTATCCTGACCATCATTGGATGCTAGAGATTTCCTCTATGTCAGGAAAACATAACTAAACTGCAAACTCTGTGACAGATGACTGACCAAAATGATGTTATTCTGTCATACATAGTCCATCCACCACTTAAGTTATGTTGATGATGATGATTTGTCAAAGAAAGGATGATGATGATAGATGAAGTCCAACTGTCATCCTGGCGAGGACAAAAGCCAAATGATGAGTCTGTTGTCATCATCGTCATCTGAGATGACAAGTACTATCTGATGCTGACCTCCATCCAGGCGCCCCAAGAGTTCCAGCTTTCCACAGATGACCCACAGAGAAGGCGTCCATCCTCCAGCAAGATTGGCTGTGAGAAGTTAAGAAAAATTAACAGTGAAAGATCTAAAAATTTCAAAGAATAGAACTCAAGTAATATAGTTTTCTATTGGGGACTATGTAAACAAAAAATATACATATATAATTAATAGGAAAACTAAGATACAAATATGTATATTTTACAATAGATATTTCATAATGTTATAAATATATTTCTTAATATATGGATATTTAACTTGTCAGTGATCAATCCATCCTATTTAGAAATGGAGAACACCTAAACTTGGGAGAAATAGATAGATCACACAATGTATTTGTAAACAAGAAAAGAACAATTCTTGATAGCAAATGAAAGAGATTACAGGGTTTTATAGGAAGCCCTAATGGGCTGACTAGAGAGGGCCCTTAATGGGCTAACAAGAGAGAGAAAATAAAGACATGTAATACTCAGATCAACACTCCCCCTCAAGCTGGAGCGTGGATGTTATCCACACCCAGCTTGGAACAGAGCTCCTCAAACTTAGGGGCATGAAGCCCTTTGGTGAAGATATCTGCAAGCTGTTCAGCGGACGGAACATAAGGCGTGCAAAAATCTCCCGATTCAAGCTTCTCTTTGATGAAATGGCGATCGATCTCGATGTGCTTTGTACGGTCATGCTGAACGGGGTCATGAGCAATGCTGATCGCCGATTTGTTGTCGCAGAACAACTGGACAGGAGAGGGAAATGGACACCGTAGCTCACGAAGAAGCTGGGTAATCCAAAGTGCTTCACACAGACCATGCGCAAGGGCACGGAACTCCGCTTCAGCACTCGATCGAGAGACCACTTTCTGCTTCTTGCTCCTCCAAGTAATCAGATTGCCGCCCAAGAAGGTGCAATACCCAGATGTGGACCGACGATCAACCACAGAGCTGGCATAATCTGCATCGGTGTAGACTTGAGGACGCAAGCCAGTATGGCGACGAAACAATAATCCACGGCCAATGGTGCCCTTCAGGAAACAGAGGAGACGATGAGCAGCATGAAAATGGCTCATGCGAGGAGTATGCATGAACTGACTCAGAACACCCACTGAATATGCAATGTCCGGGCGAGTGTGGGTGAGATAAAGCAGTTTTCCCACAAGTCTTCTATATGGGCCACGCTCAGCAAGCTCCTCATCCGCATCGGCACCAAGTCGATGGTTCGCATCAATCGGTGTCGAAGCAGGCTTGGCGTCCTCCTTTCCAAGCTCACAGAGAAGGTCCACCGTATACTTTCTCTGACAAATAAAGATCCCGCTGGAAGAATAGGCCACCTCTATGCCAAGAAAGTACCTCAACGGGCCAAGATGGCGAATAGCAAATTCCGACGAGAGATACATAGCCAGCTCAGTAATGGTCGTCGTATCATCACCCGTAATAATGAGGTCATCCACGTACACAAGAAGAATAGCGACTCCCCCTGACGTGGAATGGCGGTAGAAAAGGGTGTGATTACCATTACACTGACGGTATCCATGACGCTGCATGGCCGTCGTGAAACGACCAAACCAGGCACGAGGAGATTGCTTCAAGCCATATAATGCTTTCTTCAGGCGACAGACAACAGACTGCGGAGACGATGGCACTAAGGAAGTGTAGCCAGGAGGTAATGCCATGTAGATCTCCTCAGTCAACTCTCCATGCAGAAAATCATTCTTCACATCATATTATTGCAAAATCCAGCCCCGATCCGCAGCAAGGGCCAATAAGATCCGCACAATATTCAGCTTGGCGACGGGAGCAAAGGTCTCCTGATAATCAATGCCATGTTTCTGAGTGAACCCTTGTGCCACAACCCGGGCTTTGTGGCGCTCAATAGAACCGTCAGAATTATGCTTCACAGCATACACCCAACGGCTACCCACGAGATGCTTCCCGGCCGGTAGAGGAACCAGATCCCACGTTTCATTGTGAGCAAGAGCCTGAAGTTCTTCCGCCATGGCCTGACGCCAATGCGGAAATGAAAGGGCAATGTCCACCGTCTTGGGAAGGGAAGTGGCATCAAGGGAGGTGAGAAGGGCATGATAAGAGGGTGAGAGGCGATGAGAGGAGATAGATTCCGCCAACGGATAGAGGGGAGAGGAACGGGAAGAGGGCAGCACGGCTAATGAGGAGGTGGCAGGAGGGGTAGAGGTTGAGGGAGACGGGGCAGCAGGAGACGAAGAAGGAAGCCGAGGCTTGCGACGAGCAAGGGTAATACCGTAGCATTTTTCAGGCGGGCAGCGACGGATAGGGAGCGGAGGAATCGAAGAAGGTGCAGCAGAAGGGTCGAGCGCAGGAGCAGATACTAGAGGAGGCTCCACAGGAGGGACTGAGACGGCGGCCGGAGGCGGGTCGGGAGGCACAATTGCTGGAGGAGCAACAGGCGGAGACACGTCGGGCGGGGCCGGTGAAGAGGGATGAGGGACGAGGATGAGGAATTCGAGTGGATCGGAGGGAGATGGGGACGATGAGGGTTCACGAGAGGAGGAGGAATAGTAGGGAAGAAATTCATCAAACGTGGCATCTTTGGTGATGACGAACCAACGAGAGGGTGGATGATAGCATAAATAGCCTTTTTGGGTGGAAGAATAGCCAACAAACACACACTTGATAGCACGGGGATCCAGTTTATCACGACCAAGTTGGTGGTTGGGCGCATAGCATACACATCCAAATACACGAGGAGTAAGATGAGTTTGGAGAGAGAGAGTTGGAAAGGAATGCTGAAGACGGTCAATGGGAGTGGAGTAGTCAAGCACTCGAGATGGAAGGTGATTAAGAAGATGGATGGCGGTGGAGACGGCTTCCCCCCAAAAATACTTGGGCACATGCATATGGAAGAGAAGGCTCCGAGTCATTTCAAAGATGTGACGGAATTTTCTTTCGGCAACGCCATCTTGCTGTGGTGTATAGGGACAAGAAGTTTCATGGATAATGCCTTTGTCTTGGAAGAAGGTGCTTAACGTGGTGTTAACGTAGTCTTTAGCATTGTCGGAGCGGAAGCGACGAATGGATATAGAGAATTGAGTTTGGATAAGGGAGTAAAATTGAGGAATGACACAAGATATCTCCGATTTGTTCTTCAAGAAATATGCCCACGTGAATCGAGTAGCGTCGTCAATAAAGATGCATAACCACCGAGAACCGGAAGTACTATGAATAGGGGAAGGCCCCCACACATCGGTGTGAATAAGGGAGAATGGGGTCGAAGAATGAGAAGACGAGATAGGATACGTGGTACGATGATGTTTGACAATTCGACAAGCAGTACAAACAAAACGGTCCACAGAATGGCCTTGAAAGAGTTTAGGAAAGAGACGATAAAGAGTAGCAAAAGAAGGATGGCCGAGACGTCGATGAAGAAGCCACAAACGCTCGTGGGAAGCTGAAAGGGAAACTGCCGCAGCAGCAAAAGCAAGAGAACTCGAACAAGGACGAACAAGATAGAGCCCCTCATGCTCCTCAGCAATGGAAATCGTCCTCCCCGACACCTTATCACGATAAAAACATGAATTAGGAGAGAAGGTAAGGTCTTGTTTCAAGGCTAGATAGGGAGAGAAGATGATGAGTAAGGCGAGGAACATGAAGAACTTTAGATAGATGCATAGAAGAGGAAAGGGCCACGCGACCAATACCCGCCATAGTGAGAAGATCGCCGGAGGCTGTTTTAACTTTGGAGGAGCCAAAAACGGGTGCATAAGTTTGAAAGGCTCGAGGATTTGGGGTCATGTGGGCGGTGGCACCGGAATCAAGAAGCCAAGTGGAAGAGGAAAAAGAATGGCCAGGAGGGGATGTAGGTGTGGGAAGACTGGTGGACATACCTGCGTGGGCCAAGGAGCATGAGCCCACGACTGGAGGATCAAGCAAGCGGCGTAGACGCTCCATCTCTTCCGGAGTGAAGCTAGCGGGCGAGGCACTAGTCGGGAGAAGACCGTACAGCATAGGCACTTGACCCGGGGGGGGCACGGACGAGGTGGCTGCAGCAAGGTTGCTCGGTTGTGCGCGTTTCCGTTGAAGCTTGTAGCACGTCTCCTTAGAGTGACCTCGCTTCTTGCAGTAATTGCAAAACAGCGAAGGATCACCCTTTGGAGAATCCTCCGTCCGAGCCGTCGGACCACGTGGCAAAGAGCCGGGTGGTGGAGTCGACGATGGGCGTGCAGACGAAGAGGAATGAGCTACAAGTGCCGAAGCTGAGTTCTGGGCCTGCTGTGGAGCGCATCCTTGAAGGTAGGACCAGTCTCCCGATGAATAAGCTGAGCCCGTACAACTTCATATTCCGGGTTCAGTCCCATAAGAAACTGGAAAACCCGAAGTTGAAGAGTATATTGGCGGTCCACCGAATGGGGTCGGCGGCATGTAGTAGTCAATTTCATTCCACAACGAAATGAGCTCCGATTGTACTCCATGATAGACCGGTCCCCTTGACGCAGGTTAGCGGCCCGATGTACCAATTACATGCAGTCGCAATGTTGTGCTTCTTGGAGTGGCTCTCAAGTGCTGCTTCCCAGATCGCCCGAGCCGACTCTAGAGACATGAATTCACCTTTAACACTAGGTGAAATACTGTCCAAGAGCCAACGATGAACTACCCTCAACGCCCAGCCAGTCATAATACTTGGGATCGGTCCGAAGGTCCGTCTTCTAGAAGATGGCATGAGACGCCTTTAAAGTTATCTGGACGATCTGGCGCCATTGCAGGAGATTGAATCCAATAAACATACCATCCGGAGGCATCCGAGGCAAAGAGGATGGTCCAGAGGAGGACGACCAATTCCGGGCTCGAGAGGCACCGCAGATGCATGTGGCGTAGATACCGGCGCCGAGTCTGGCGTGACAAGAGGTCTGGGCTTCAACCGGGTTCGTCATGATGAAAGCAGAGTAGACCACAGTCAGAAGGCGCCGGAATGCCGAGAAGCCGGGACTGCAGGCGCCGAGACGTCGGGCGCCGGGACGGTGGGAGCCGGGACGGTGGGGGCCGAGACGGCGGGTGCCGGGACATCGGGCGCCGGGACGGCGGGCGCCGGGACAACGGCCGCCTGGACGGCGAGCGCCGGGATGTCGGTCGCCGCCGGGCGGCGCGAGCCGGGCGGCGAGCCGGAGCCGGGAGGGCGCGAGCCGGGGCGGCGTGAGCCGGGAGGGCGCGAGCCGAGGCGGCGCGGGCCGGGACGGCGGGCGCCGGAGCGGAAGACGCTGGGACGGCGGACGTCAGAACGGCGAGCGCCTGGGAGGCCCGGAGCGAGACGGCGAGAGACCGGAGCGCGAGATCAGGCGGTCGTGAGAACCGCCGAAGATCGGAGCGCAAGGTCGAGCCCAGGAAACCCAGATTAGGGTTAGGGTTAGGGCTCTGATACCATGTAAACAAGAAAAGAACAATTCTTGATAGCAAATGAAAGAGATTACAGGGTTTTATAGGAAGCCCTAGTGGGCTGACTAGAGAGGGCCCTTAATGGGCTAACAAGAGAGAGAAAATAAAGACATGTAATACTCAGATCAACAGTATTGTTACCACTTCGCATGTAAAAGTTCAGAACGAAATGAATATCATCAATGAACCCAGAAAACTTTTTAAAATAATAACATTATTATTAGTTAGAAGTGTACAAATATCGGCAATAAAAATACATATATAACTAATAGAAAAAATACTAAAAAAAAAATCTAATTTGAGATAAATATTTTTCATACTGCAATATATGGTTTGTTTGCAATAAATACTTTTTGTAATATCTGGAATTCCAAACTTAACTCGCCCGTTATCTCATGGAATACCCTTTAAAACTAGAGAAAAAAAGATAGATTATCACACGATGCATTACAATCATCAAGGAACTCACAAAAGTTTTTCAATAATAATAGCAAGTGTGAGGAGGGAGACCCTCGCCTTGTTCTTGGAGGGCCCCAGAATTCCAGGGGGAAGTTGCTCCCGGCTAGACCAGCTATACCCACCGTCCCTGGACCGCTTCATGCACCCACTCCACCTAAATCCAAGCTAAATATATTTAAAATTACGGCTAACGTAGGACCTCCGGAATGATTTTTCCAAAGTTTTTCCTTGAATTATTTGGTTATCATACTCACTTTTGGACTTCCTGGCCAATCTTATAGAACAGGAGCAGCTCCTTGGAGGGGAGCAAGAACAGTACAGGGTTCCACAGCGGCACGCCGCGCTGCTCATCCGCCATTACCGGAGGCTTCCAAGCTCCGTCCTGTAAAACCGATAACTCAGTCTTTTAAGCGAAACCCGGTTGAGAATGGCGTAAGAGGGAGATAGAGATAGAGATAGAGATAAAGATATATAGAGATAGAGATAGACAAAGAGATAGAGATAGAGATAGAGATAGAGATAGACAAAGAGATAGAGATAGAGATAGAGATAGAGATAGAGATAGAGACGTCAAGTTCATCGTGGCTTATTCTCTATCTCTATCTCTATCTCTATCTCGATTTCTATCTCTATCTCTATCTCTATCTCTATCTCTATCTCTATCTCTATCTCTATCTCTATCTCTATCTCTATCTCTATCTCTATCTCTATCTCTATTTCTATCTCTCTCTCTATCTCTATCTCTATCTCTATCTCTATCTCTATCTCTATCTCTATCTCTATCTCTATCTCTATCTCTATCTCTATCTCTATCTCTATCTCTATCTCTATCTCTATCTCTATCTCTATCTCTATCTCTATCTCTATCTCTATCTCTATCTCTATCTCTATCTCTATTTCTATCTCTATCTCTATCTCTATCTCTATCTCTATCTCTATCTCTATCTCTATCTCTATCTCTATCTCTATCTCTATCTCTATCTCTATTTCTATCTCCCACGGCGTATCTCTGCAGCCAGATCTTGACGTCGCCGGCGCCCTCGCTGCTGCCTCCAAAATAAGCCACGATGAACTCCCCTTCCTCCACCTAAGAACAAGTAATGGCGTAAGAGGGAGTGATGACGAAGGGCGATGACTGTGTGGAGAAGCTGAGACGTGCTTCGACAATGGTGGACGCATGGCAGCTGTTGAACGGGACTGATCCCGGGAGAAAGGTGTACTCCTCTTTCACCACCTTCCACTTCCCACTCTCGCTGTTCAATCTCTTCTCCTCTTCCTTGAGAAGCTTCTTTTCGGTATTCTTGGAGCTCAGCCTCATCTTGGGCTTGTATTCTTGTATTGGACGTGGAAGAGATAAACTGTAAACTTTGCTACTGGCGAAGAAGAGTATCAGAAGTGTTGAGATTCCGAGGAATGTTCTCCGCGGTGAGAAGGTGAAGGTGTAATGGGTGTTGTTGCTGAGGGCTGTCGGAGTTATTTGGTCCATGGATAGGGGCGGTGAGAAGGAATTCTGTGCCTACGCGTGGGCGACGTTGGTGTTATTTCAGCGACTGTTCGATTTTGTCAACTAAGGGGGCATGTCTGACACCTTGGAACTCGGCCTTGTCCCCGTGATAGATGGCGTCAGAACTCAGAATCCATGAGGATGATGGATGACGAGCAATGGATCTCTCTCTCTCTCTCTCTCTCTCTGTCTCTCTCTCTCTGTCTCTCTGTCTCTTCTCTCTCTCTCTCCCTCTCTGTCTCTTCTCTCTCTCTCCCTCCCGCTCTCTCTTTCTCTTCTCTGTCCCTTCCTCTCTCTCTCCCTCAATATCTCTCTTTCTCTTCTCCGTCCCTTCCTCTCTCTCTCCCTCAATATCTCTCTTTCTCTTCTCCGTCCCTTCCTCTCTCTCTCCCTCAATATCTCTCTTTCTCTTCTCCGTCCCTTCCTCTCTCTCTCCCTCCCTCTCTCTCTTTCTCTTCTCCGTCCCTTCCTCTCTCTCTCCCTCCCTCTCTCTCTTTCTCTTCTCCGTCCCTTCCTCTCTCTCTCCCTCCCTCGCTCTCTTTCTCTTTTCTGTCCCTTCCTCTCTCTCTTCTCTCTCCCTCCCTCCCGCTCTCTCTTTCTCTCCTATGTCCCTTCCTCTCTCTCTCCCTCCCCCCCTCTCTCTCTATATATATCTATCTATCGGTCGGTCTATCTCTTCATCTATCTGTCCATCCATCTATCTATCTATATATCTATATCCATCTTGATATGTATATGTATCTAACGACACACCTATCTCTCTCTTTATCTCTATCTAGCTCCCTCTGCCTCTGTCCCTCTATCTCTATCTATCTCCATCTCTCTCTCTCCCTCTCCCTCTATATCTATATATCTCCATCTCTCTCTCTCTCCATCTCCCTCTATATCTATCTATCTCTATCTCTCTCTCTCTCTCTCCCCCCCCCTCTCCCTCTATATCTAGCAATCTCCATATCCCTCTGTCTCCATTAATCTCAATCTTTTTCCTACTGCATATCTCTCTCAATTTATTATTTCTTTCTATAAAGTTCTTGTATATTTGATTTGGAACTACGTAAACACATTATATATTCCATGGGTAGTGTCAACAAATGTAGATGATTGTTGAGTCATCTAGTTTTTGCAGGGCTTCAGAAAATGAAGATTCAGGAATCACCTTCCTTTACTCTGCAGATGAAAGACACTTGATCTCTTCTGATATGAATGCCCCAAAAGAATGAAGAAAGGGGCTTGATTAACAGCAGGAAGCAATAAGTTCCTTCCCATGCAAGAAAGAAATATAAAGGGTTTGTTCATTCATAGGGTACACAAGGAATCCCTGCTGGAATATATATATATAGACACACATAAATACAATGTTGGCTAAGTTTGAAGTCAAGTGAAAAACATTTAACTTTTACGGATTATGAATATACTCTAATGTATATCAACAAATCTTTACTTCTAGGCATGTTCAGATCTGCACTCAATCCCCCTCCCTCATGGCGTTCTTCTTCTCGACAACCCCCCTCAAGCGAAGTGTGGATTCCCTCCATCCTGATATTGTGAATATGCTTTTAAAACTGAAGCCTTACCAGTTCCTTTGATGAAATGTCGATCAATGTCAACATGTTTTGTTCTTTCATGTTGAACCGGATTATAGACCGTACTTATCACTGATTTATTGTGGCTTTAGATAGTGTCATGAATTTGATATCAAGTACTTAAGAAAGGTATGAAATTCCTATACCAAGAAAATATTTCAAAAGGCCTCACTATCATCACCAGTCAAAATTATGTCATCTACATAAACTAATATGATGGTAAATTTGATCTCCCTATAGTGTTTATAAAATTTTCTACGATCATGGTTTCCCTGTTTATAGTTCAATGGTATTGAATGGTATTGAAACATATCATAGAACATTAAACCTCTTTATGAAAAATGATTTCTCAAGAAATGATAAACCATAATTTTTGTTTGCATGTCGTTTTAAGGCTCTAAGTTTTATAATAGTGTATAAATAATTTCATTTCTGAGGCAATGGTAAGTGAATTTAGAGTCCCTAGGGAAAAGTTATTGAGATATAAAGTTTTATTTAAAATTATTTATATTTAGTTTTATATTTTTGGGTATTTTTAGATATTATATAATACTTAGATTCAATTGAACAGAAGTAAAGGAATGAAAACTGATTTAAATAAATAATAAAATTATAAATTTATATGAATAATATTTTTTTAATTTTTACAAAATCTACATATTTTAAGGAAAATTTTATTTAAATTACCTAGAATATCCTTGATTATGTGGCGGTGGTGTTCGACCAATCAGCAGAGTTCGGCAGCAGTGTATGGTGGAAGTAAAATGCTGTAACTTTTGATAAATGAGGAAGTTTTGGATATTTTTATGACATTCAAAACATGTGATTATAGGCTATACATTGGAAAGTTCTTTGATAAAAAATTGAAAAAGTAAAAATGAAAAAAGAGCAAAGATCACACAAACCTCATTAGTAGTTCCCCCTAGGATTGATTTCTGCATTTTCTCCAAGAATATTAATCAAATTGTACTCTGTCCCACACCCTTATACAATAAGAATTTATTTAAAAAATATGATCCAGTAGGATGACTACATTGCGTTGGGAGAAGAAATACAAGATGAGATTAGTAGAAGTGCCTTACCTCTCCTAACTCTTAGATTTATTTCAAATTTGAAGGGTGGGTTATTTCCACAATGCCTTTATTGTACCAATGGCTTAGATTATCTCCTCTGGTCCAGGTCGTCTCTTTAGCTTCTCTCTTTTGATCTACAAATCACCATTTAATATTTTAATTTAATTATAAATCTGAGAGTATTAAAAAAAAGTCAACTTGACTTAAAGTATTTAAGTGGGTTCCTCTCAGAAATCAATAGAAGTAGCGAATACTACATGTGAAAAACTAAAAATAATTGATCAAAATAAGTATGAAATCATGTTTTGGTGACTTAATGTGAAGGTATCAAGAAATAAGAGCATATCTTGAGTGGATATGAATGGAAAGATGACAAACAAGAACTTTTTCATCTTGTAGTCCTCACTGAATCACCACGAAGCATGGACAATAATGACACCATCATCTGATGGTATCTATAAGGGACATGGACATTCCCAATTCAAGGATGGTGAGAGACATTTTGAAGACAACGTACAGAGGAATGAAAATGATTTGGGACAAAAGGTAGCTGATTTGTAGAGGTCTCACTTATTGTGGATGCATTGAAAGTTGAAAACAGCATTGACCTTCTATGTATCATGATGCATTATTGACACCCAACATAGGGTAAGCAAGATAATTTACAGGGGACATCATGGCACTCTGCATATGCGATTCTTTCTGTCTCTATGGACAAGTTCAACACACTCACGGGGAAGTGCACATCTACTTCAAATGGATTATGAGGCGTCACTAACACTGAATGGAATTTGTTTCCACAGAATGATGAAATTCTGCTTCCTTTTTTAAAAAAATTATATATTTTACCAAAAAAAACTCTTATTGTATACCAGGTCAATGCCACTATTGGGGTATTGAATGAATAATTGGACTCCATGGAATGGAATAAGATCATGACACACTCAGCATGCGCTAGAATGACCACAAGGTTATCTATGTACAGGATGATGCTCTTCTCCTATTAAGTCTTATGATGTCAACTGTGCTGGACCTTTCCAGTGATATGATTTTCATTGATTCTGTTTGCCAACTAGTGGTATTGCATGATCTTCAATCTCTACTACATGGGCCAAGTGCCCCAAAAAAAGCACATCATTCATGAGAAAGGAACCTCTCATCCATCAGCTACATTGATGACTGCATCATATCATAGGGACTTCCTAATATTCCTTGCTCAAAAGTTGAAGTCAAGTTAACCAAAGACAATCAGTAATCCTCCACATCAAGAGTTGGACACTTATTTGTGTACTCTATGTTGCAAAGATGAATATGTTTTGGAGAATACAATGTTTACAAGTTATCAATGCTTGCCAATGATTTCTTATGCGTCTGCCCCAATAGCAGACCTTCTGAGTGATTCTTCTTGACCCATAACCTACACAAGATCATGGCTATAATCTCATATTATTATGATATTGAAGTGTGGTTTGTGCACAAACAAATCTAAGGCAAAGGGAAAGAAAATCTGGATAAAGAAGGGATGATAAAAGAACAGAATGTTGACCATATTTATCAGAATGACATTTTGCATAAGTTCTCTCTATTTATTCTCCATCACCCTAGAATATTTTATGGTTTTCCTCATTTTTCTTTTTTAAGAAATGTGTTTGAACCTATATTAAAAATTAATATTTTTATTATTCTTTGCACATTTTATTGAAACTATATCCTTATTAAAACAAATTCTAACAATACACAAAGATATTACCCTATGAGTTTATGAGATGCATTGTCTTCTCTTCTCCACTATATTTAGGGGATCTTGACTCCGTTCCTAATTCCTCATCATCTCTCCAATGCAGTTTGTATCATGAATTTAGCTCATCTGAACTCCAACGACTGTACATTTGAAGGTCATAATACTCACAGTGACAGGCAAATGTCATCATACATTTCAATACTCTACACAAATCTATCGCTTTCTTAAAATTTAGGGGATTCTTATTAGTCTGATTGGATTAATTTTAGGAATGATAAAATACCAATAGTGACTTATGTATCAATATTGGTGGAAAACAAGTTTTATGGAAAAGTAACCAGAAATTATAGCAGTTTGCTCCAGTGACACTTTTCATCAGGGTAAGTGCACATGCACTATTCAAATTTGTATACATTAAATGATTTGGTTTTGTTTTAACAAAAATGAAATAACTGTTCACATGACATCAACTCATATCTTTCAGGAATGATGAGAAGTCATTTTTTGTTAGAGAAAATTAAGAAAACCAGGAATTTCAATTCATGGTTTGATATTTCAATTTAGAAAACCAGGAAATCGATACATGCTTCTAATTATCAGATACTCCCTAGATACCTTATCAATCAAGTTTGGACCTTACAATTTGCATGTCCTACCTCAAAGTGATTCATAGACACAGCTCCATTACTTAAACAACTACAAAACTTGGTTTTGAATCTACAGTGTCCGACTCTCACAGAATAATCGGTAAGTTAAACAGCAATCAACTGTTTCAGCCCTTAAAAGTGTGGTTTTATCTGTAAGTACATCCCTTGTATGCTACAAATAATTCTATGAGAAAATCCAAGGTGAACAACATGGTACTAAACATGATTGCCTCTTTCGAGCAACAATAAAAGAGGGAGATGTTATTATGGAGAATGTGTAACAATAGTTAAATGAACGTCCAAGTGGATGAAAGGGTTAAGCACACAATGGGGCATCTGTTCTTTAGAATATTCGACCCAATCAGCCATCGAACATTGTATTGCACTGGCAACTTAGTCATTTTCATTTTCAAGTTAAATGGATTCTTATAGGCTTAATTGCATCAGTTGACATTTGTGCTTGCCCAGTTATATAAACTGAAGTTGAATCTGAATTAAGTTTGCTCTCTATCATTCCAACATGATAAAAAAATAGCAAAGCCTATTTTAATTTAGTCCAAAGATACGCCCTGAGAACCAAATAACGACGAACTTCTCATTGTCAAAACAATTTATTTATCTGTGGAATAACCGAATAAGGAAATTAAAATGACATCTAATTTTACATCATCCGCACCTGATAGATGTGGAAAGCAAGATATTTAGAGTATACTGTTCAACTCCACCGGCAAGCAGGTTTGGACAGGCAGAAAACTCCGACATCTGAGCAAGTCTTGAATATTATCCGTTTCCTGAGGAAAATCCATGAAATTAGAACACGAAAATGCCAAACCAAATTCTTTGGACTTTAACCTACTGAATAGAATAAAATAATTTTCTTATATTTCATGGAAACGGGAAAGATATCAGGAACCAGAAATTGGTGGGTTTCTGGAGGAGAAGAGATATACTATTAAACTTTGAAGACGATAGCAACAATGATGACTTAAAGCATTCAGAACGCAGACAAAGTCCGCTTCAATTCCAGTCATAACCAGTCGGATTCTGTTGAAATTTATATCCGTGTCAAGCTACTCATCTAATCACATCATCTGTCGGATATTTTTCCGGCTTCAGTATTTTACATCTTTTTCTTTCGATTCTTGCAAGAACACTAGCGGAAGCAAAAAAACTAACAGCTTCTGTAACGAAAGACCACCAGTTTCTGAAATGGCATGAAAACACTACTCTCTGACAGTTTAGAAAAACTTGAACAAAAACGTATGTACAGGCAAAGTATCAGCTAAGAATCCTTAGAAAAAGACTGCGTACCGGTTTATAGAAAGAAAAAAAAAGAGCCTCAACGAAGTAAACAAGCTAAGTAAAGGAGAAATATATTTCACTTCTTTCAATACGAATGAAGATGAAATAAACTAGAAATTGCTCTACAGTGTAGGGGTTTTCCTCCAGATAAATGGTCAAAAGGATGAGCCTGATTGTCTGCAGACAGATATTTAAAGTTCGAGAGGTTTGTCACAGAAGAAGCAAGAAAGCTTCCCAAAAAAAATCATGGAAAAGCAATCGCGAGAAGGTAAATGTTATGTTTCCAAGGTAAATATGACTTGGTTACGCAGCAACAGACGTTGTGCCTAAAAAATTAGAGTTTTCAGCGGTATGAATTTTTTCCTTAAATATTCCCAATAAAGTTATTTGGACCACAAAATCAATTTTCTGTAATCTATTCATATATCAGGATCTCGACCCTTCTTCCAATCATGCCCTAAATCTAGAAATGCTGAAAAAACTTATTAAGGAACCTTGTTTTCTCCGTTTACCAATCATTAATTCCAAAAGAAAAACAGAACGTCGGAAGTTATTGATCCAAACAGATGGGGAATTAATCACTCGATAATCCGGGGAACCATGCAGGCCAAAACATTTTTTCATTTCAGATGGTTTTCACTGGACTTATATTGCGTCAAACGAAATTTCTACAAGAAAAGATATTTCTTTGCGAATTACACATTATCCAAATTAATCCAAGTAGGAGATACAAGAACTAATGATTAAAATTGGGTTGAAAAAGCGAATCCCATACCTACTGCGAGACCGTCGTCTGAAGAGAGAGGGAGCTTTCAACTTCCCCGGCACTGCTTGCCGCAGCACTCCTCTCCGCAACGACCTTGGACATCCCGAACATCTGAAGAATCCAAATCCCCGGGCATCATCAAAATCACTAATTGAGACTTCTAGACCTAAAAATTTTCCGAAAAAATACCTTCCGGATGGTCTTCTGGAAGCAGGTCTTGTGCTCCTCCATGGAAGCGTGAATGAACTCGTCGATGTGATCTTTTACATCCTCAATGAACGAGGACTCTTCGGATTTCTTCTTCCTGCATGACGGCGCTGCTGCCGCTCCATCACCCATCTCGATTCTCCTGAAGAAATCTACAGCACAAGGAGAGAAACTTGCACGACAAGCATCAACACGTAACCTTTATATTTATAGGCCTTCATATATAACATAGATTAATATAATATATACATAGATTACTATATACGTAGATTGCAATATGTACATAGACAATCTATATATAGGTTGTATAGGACTTTATATACAACATAAATTGATTTACATATAACACAGATTGCTATATACATAGACAAAATATATACAAGTCGTATAGGCCTTTACATATAACATAGATTGCTTCATATATGACATAGATTTCTTTATATATAACATTGATTTCTTTATACATAGACAATTTATAAATAGGTCATGTGGATATGTTTTATTTATATTTTAGATTGTTAAATCTGAGCAAGGGTTAGACAAAAATCTAAAAAAGAAATCAGTAATGCTGAACTAGGATTCCATGCCCACAAAAAGTAAGGATGGATAGGATGAATTAAGGTTGTTGGATGGATGATGTATTGTCTGTCTTCGTGCAGATCAGTGAACAGATGCCTCGACGGAAACTTTTTGAGCGTTAGTCATCAGACATCAGTCCTAGATGATGGACGACGGATGACTGATGACGGAAATGACAGATGTGGGGGGGGGGGTGGACGATGATGGTAGAGTTCTTCGTCCTCACTATAATTTGGATTAATAAGTTTTAAAAGTATGGATCCTATATTGTATTTGATAGATTGAACACTAACATGTATGTACTCTACAATTAATAGAATCACAACGACGACAGTCACAAGGACAACGTCGGGCATCAATGAAATGAAAGTAGATGAAAAAACATATCTACATGAGAATCTTCAATGAGAATGACTCCTACAAATGTCATTGAAAATGATTACTATCATTAACAAGGATGTCGACTGTAATTGACAGGGATGGAAACCATTGCAGTGGACTGGGATCACTGTCATCAACTGGTTGAAGAGGACAAAGATAATTATAATCATTGAAAACAACTACAGTTTTCAATAACAAGGATGAAAACTTATGTGGACAATGTTTTTTTTGTTAATGAAGACAATAATGATTGTTAGCACAATGACAACATCAATGGAAGCATCATCAACAAGGAAAATAATTGCCTTTGACGAGAATGTTTTTGGAGGCATTTTTGACAAGGAAAACAACTATCAAAGAGGAAAACAACTATTGACCATGTGGATGAGGATGTACACTGTTTTTGACAATAACTCTGATTGTATTCATCAATGAGGATAACAATTATTGTTGACGAGGAAGACATGTCGTCGATAAAAAGATGTATTGACCACCATTATTTTATATATCATGGTAGACAACATGTAAAAAAGCATTCTGGATGAGGATGATGACTATCATTGATGAGGATTTTTTTTCCAAATATGACACTGAAGAAAGAAGCATCAATGGGGACGATGGTTGTAGTTGATGAGAATGAAAATTATGATCATCGATGATGATGACTATCATCACTAAAGGTGATGACTGGCTTTGATGCGGATGTCAACTACCATTAGTGACAACTATGCCTGTCATAAACAATGGGATGACGGCTTTCATCAAAGTGACAGCAATTATCATCATTGATGATGACAATGACAATGATGTTGACATGTGCTAATTTTGATAGGGACATTGGTGCATGCCAATGTCAATGTCACATGTTGATGTCTTTCAGAAGTCACAGTTCTGAACCATACGTCCATTTAAAAAAAAATTGTCCGCTACTCAACAGACCTACATGTAACACGGTCGTGGAGCTCTACAAAGAAGAGATATCCTAAGAGCTCTACAAAGAAGAGATATCAAGCTGTTTAGGACCAACTTATTTTTTTCTGTTGTTATTATTATTGGTATTATTTTTATTATTGTTATTATTGTTGTTATTGTTATTATTCTATCTCTCCCTCTATCCCTCTCGCTTCCTCTCTTATTCTCATCCCCTCTATCTCACTTTCGCATTTTCTTCTTCTTCTCTCTCTCTCTCTCTTGCTCTCTCTCTCTCCATCCCTATCTCTACCTTTTGATCTATAAATCACAAACCTATCTATAAATATATACATATACATATCTCGTTCTCTCTCAACAAAAAGTTCTTGGGCCTTTTCCTTCTGAAGGTTTCTGTCACGCGGCAAACTAATGGTTAAATGTGTAGTTTTGTAGTGCAAAAACCTTCATCTTTTTCTCAAAGTCAAGCAGCATTCACCAGCACAGTGAACTTCTTTTGAGAAAATAAGAAGTAGTGGAGTCGGCCTCTAAAAGAGGAGACAATGTACTATTTTCTAAGATAATGTAGAAAGGCATTTGCACCCAGTTATGTGCTAGAATGGCCTTGATTCTGGCCCCTGTATTTACATCAGATTCTAAAGGAAGTCACCATGCCAAGTCACACCTATCAATCAGTGGTTGGAGTTTTAACTCCCCCGCTCCTCTCCCACATGGACTTTGCACCCACAACTGATCTCATGTATCGTGCACCTGTAGGTCTTTTGCACGAGATGAATTTTCATGCCCCTTTGGCACAAGCATGTGGTCTCCCCACACCATGTCGACACCACCCTTAGCAGGTGGTTAGCACAAGATCAATATCAACTCTATATAAGTCACCATCTAGGGTCAACATGGGCATTGTCGTCTAACGTTATGCACATGTTGCACTCATCATTGCCACAAACCCGCTACTAGTTTTGAAGTGAGACGGAACATTAGTGTAGGATGTCAATATGATAACACCTAAATGGCACCTCAGTATTGTGTGAAACACGACAAAGGCATGGCCCATTTGGCACCTTGAGCACCCACCCCCCCACCATGCCCTAGCTGCACCACTGAGATAGGTTTGGGTGCACAACTGCCTCAACAAAAGCTCATGTAGATTGGGGGTATCATAGTATCCGTTATTAGTAGTTATCATGTTCAGCAGATATGGCATAGTGTTCTATTGTTTGTACATGCTAAAATAAAAGTCGATTGGGAGAATTAATCAGGAAATTACTAGAGAATGATCTTAGTGCTCATCTCAACGTGGAGTTAAAACTCCACATATTAGCAAACAGTCAATCTATTTTATCATCTTTAGCGTTTGGACATGTGCTGAAGATGACTTGGGCATGCAACCTTTGAAAAGGCATTTTGAATCTCATATTTAAGAGCTCTATAATGTTCAGTAAAAAGCTCCATCAAATGAAGCATCATGGCCCGGGGATGCATATCTTGATGTTGCCTTGCCAACTTGTTGCACAAAGAAACTTACATGCAGCACTAGATCATGGTAGTATTATATTTCCACTTCTAATAGTCCATATCATGCAAGCTTACAAGGCCATCACTCTACAGGATGTAAGCAATGTGATTATACTTAATAAAAAATTATTTAAATTCATGAGCTGGCTAGTGAAATTTGGACCAATCAAATGGTTGTCATCCATTACGCTTCATATTGGATTACTCAAAAACATCTTCTCCTACATCAGGCATTTCTAATGAGTTAATAATTCAATGCAGTTGTTTGTTTAATGAAAAAAGATCCTCCCACTACAACTAATCTCATATAACCATCGCTTTTATGGAGAGGGAGAATGTGATAATCTCCTCGTGGGGATCAGAATATGAACACAGATGTCCTGGCATGGAATTTTCTCCACCAATCATAATATATCTTATTGAGAACACATACGATGATAGTTACAACTTGTTGTGGTAGCCAATCATACTTTGGTATCCCAAAACTCATGTGGCTTTGAGTTTGCTTCATCAACCATATGTTTGGCCTGGGAAGTACATTCTTTACTTGGTGGGAATAGATTTGTATGCAATCTTGGACTTTTCATCTAAACTATTCAACTCCACTACCCTCAACCTTGTGTCTTTCAGTAGCTCTTAGTTCCTCCCCAAATAAGTTGGCATCGAGTTTTCTCTAGCTAGCCAACTAAAAGAAATTTCGATTCGAAGACTACAACGGAGAAGGAACACACGCGAGTTACACCTAAGATTTTTAAGGATTTTGTTATGATCTTTGTTAATGTGATGAGGATTGTGTACTCTCACATAGTAACATGTTTTATTCAAGACATATAAATAAGTATTTAAATGATTTATGTGTAGTGTGAAAAGATATAAGTGAGGGTTGGAAATATTACATAGTTATCCTCATGATCTAATATTATTGGTCAACTAAAACTTAGGGGTAAGGATGTTAGGTCCATATATTTATCCTAAATTTAACATTTCATTCATTATACCACATAATCATATCACAAATTGAGAATAAAATTAAAAATATAATATGATGTAAATTTTAAAAATATTAAAATTCTGAAAAATAAAGATGAAAATATTTCTTTAAAAAGTAAATAATCACTTTAACACTTAAAAATCATTGCTAAAATTTTAATAAAAATAAATTAATTAAATATCAAATTATTATTTTCAATAAATCTATAAGTATTCACTACATAATTTTATTGACAACAAGAAGTATTATTTTATTCATTCGCATTAATAAAAGTACCAGATAGTTTCCCAAAATTTTTGTATTTTTTGTAATTTTTTTGGCATTTTATAATTTATTTTTGTATTATCTCATTTCATAAATTGTGGTGTAAGATGCTTAGATATCTTATATATGTGTAGTACAAACTAACAATGTAATGGCAAAGGCTTTCATTCGTGAATGAGTTTTGTGTTTGGAACCTAAAACTAATGGATTGAATTAAAAAATATATCACTGGTTTGATATCAGCCAATCCGAATGAACTGATCAACCTCCTTGAGTCCATTCCGGTCAGACTGGTCAAAATCCACCATTTGTGATTAGGTTTGACCCAATCCATGGGCCAACTGGTACCTAGTCACTGCATGAGCTTTTCCCTTTCGATGGAGGATCAGGTTTGACTCGATCCATGGGCCACCTGGGGTCCACACTGCACTGATTATTGTTAAGTGTGCATTGTATGCCAATGGTGACCCGCACAATGCAGGACCACTGCCAATTATGACAGTAAAGTCGAATGGTTGTGCGCATCTATCACCAACGCCTCTTAGGAGGTCAAAATATAAATGTGTGGCTCTTGTTGCTCCCACTAATGAGGCTGGCACAAGGCACAATGGTTGGTTGTTTCTAACATTACTCCCATTGGTCATTCCTAATTGCATTGGCACTGTAATCCACCCCAAATAGTATCCAAGTAAATATTTTAGACATCATTTTGGAGGATTTCCAAAGTCAAATGTCTATCAAAGCTCCAGAACATGTCTCAGATTGGACTGTTAGGATCTTTGGGGGTTGAATGAATATCTAAAATAATTTTGTCAGACAAAAATTTTAACAATTGAATTGAATTCAAAACAATAAAACTATGGACAATCACATCAAATGTGGAACATATTCCATTACAACACAGTTCTTTGGACAAGTTTATTCAAGCCGTTCTTGAGTCTATCATCCTGAGGTATCCGCAAAATATTTAGAGCATTGGATATCCTCTTGATTTTCTTGAACAACACCTCTTGAAAATATCATAGATCTTCTCAACCTCCATTCATACTAAAAAATGAGGTTTCTTCGGAGTGGGAGAGAATAAAAGAGGGGGGGGATCTAATTTGCAAATGCACCTGAAAAAGGATGCCCTTGTATACACTATTTTGGATATTTTTCATAGCAGCCCTTTTAATGTAAGCATATCCAATCGCATCAAAAGATCTTACGTGTAGCACCCTATGGTCCCATGTATCAGTCTGATTTATATCTCTAATTACCCTATTTTTTATCAACCATCCTCACTAATTAACTATACTGACATAAATGTGTAGGGGATCAACCATACTCATCATACAAATGAGATTAAATTGTGTTATTCTTCCTTGATATTTGAATATTTGGAACACGTCTTTTAAAAGACTAGTGATATCTGTATTACACTCTCATTGTAATTCACTTCGTTGTAACATGAACTCACCGAGACTGCATTATAAGCATCTTATGTGGATTATATTAATTTATTATGTCAATGAATATTGAAATACGTCAACCAAAGGCCAAGAGTGTTGATGGACGACGAACAGAGGACGACTGCCGATCTGTAATTAGTCTGATCATCAAATCTCTCTAACTGGCCCTTAAAGGTGTATTAAACTCGTGGATCCCATCAACTGCTATCATGACTAATGAGGTGAGCCCATTTCTTAAACAGGAGATTACACTATTTTAATGATACCTAGAATACTCTAATTACGCACTTAATCATTTGATAATTACGATAATGTTAACTTAAATAATCATCTAAATTAGTGAAAAATCATCCGCTGACTTAAGAGTTGTCGAGATTTGATCATTAGGCATAAGTCGGGTGAAATCGTCATGAACAACCCATTAAAATCAAGATTAAATCAGGAAAAAAACTCCCGCCCACCAAAGTCCCGATTTTTTTTTGTTCAGCTGCACCAGGAAGGAAGTTCTCGCCCAGCTCCCACGAATTCCATGGCCGCGCAGGGGAATAATCCATTCAAGGTTCATTCTGCTGCCCAGTCTTCTCTCTAAAACTCTCTCAGATTGGCTGAACATCTCAGAAAAAAAACCATTACCCATTTTGCGAAAGTACGTTATTTCGATCTTTTGTGGTAATCGATGGTGGATTCCGACAATGACCCAGGTGATTCTGGGTTCCGCTTCAGCTACCCGTCGTCAGATCTTGAAGGAAATGGGATATGATTTTACGATCATGGTATATGATCTCTCTCCCTGTTAGCTTTAATCGTTTCTAAGACTTCTGGGACGATTTTTCGGGTGATTCGTCGTGTGTTGGTGGAAGACGGCGGACATAGATGAGAAGAGCATTCGTAAGGAGAATCCTGAAGATTTGGTCATGGCGCTGGCGGAGGCAAAGGTGATTTGTTTCTCATTTATTTTCGTTTTTACTTTTTGGGGATGCAAGAATTGGTAATCTTCTTTTTTAAACCTAGATTATTGATTGAGTTTTCCCAAAGGGTAGTATTGATGATTCTTTGTTGCGTGTTTCTGCATCGACTAGGCTGAGGCTATCATATCAAGGCTTCCATACAATGGCTACGAAGAACATGAAGTACCAACGCTCTTGATCACTGCTGATCAAGTAAGTTTGAAAACTGAGCTACTTTTGTCCAAGGTTATATGACGATTATCCTCTTCTGGATATAGAGAGAAATGGACAATACTATGAAAAGATAAAACCGTTCTTTTGTAATCGCTATGACTTTTCTCTGTCTCTGTTGAAGATGCTGGCATTAATTTCTTTAATAGAGTATGACCTGTTGTGAATCTCACCATGAGTTCTACTATAAATTAAAACTTCTCTGTGCTAGTACTGACTAAACTCAGTCAAAGACCCTGAGTCATGTGTTCTACTTATGGGTGGCAGTCATCTCTGACACTTCTCATCGTTTAAGTAACTGTTAGTTAATCATTTTATCTGAACACAAACGTAAATTTTGCGCTAGCATGGGCTCAATCTTTGTATCTTTTATTTCCTCCTGTCATATTCTATGATTGTCATTGTTATCCTTAATCATATGATTGGCAAAGGGAAAACTCCCCATATTTCATCATCGTCATCCTCATCCCTGAATCACAATGAAAATGATGAGAAGTATGATGGCAAATTCATCATTGTTGTCCCATTGTCATTGTGTTTGTTGACATGTGAACCCAACTCTGAAAAATCTCCCGTCTTCTGTGGATAGACGACACAGGCGTCTTTGTCATCGGCGTTCATGTCTGGCTTGAACGAATGACGACGACAATGACAAATTCATCAATCGTGGACTCTGAGCCAAAGTCTAATTTACAGTGTTTTAATAGTCATTCCTCCTGATTAAAAAGCTTTTAGGCAATTAATCCAGGGGAATTTTCAGGTGGTCGTTCATGGAGGATCTATCAGGGAGAAACCTTCTGGCAGGGAAGAAGCGCGAGAGTTTATCAAAGGTTTACTCACTTGTTTTTCTCTCTCACTATTTTTTGAATTTATTATTTCGTTTTTTCTTGATTTTCCTTTGACCTGGACCCAACCTTGCAGGATATTCCGGTGGATTAGCCTGCACTGTGGGGTCTGTGCTTGTCACCAACCTCAAGACAGGAATCAGACGAGGAGGATGGGACAAGGCAGAGGTACCCTTGAACATCCTTCTTTTCACTCCCTTCCTCAAAATTTTAAGCTAAGAGCTGCACTTATATCATGGTAAAATGTCAATATCTGAACAATTAATGTAATTGTTGTCAAAAGAGTAATCTCGGGCAGCTCATTCCCTCTTCATTTTGCGTTCTTCTACTCAGCTACTATTCATTCATTATCTCATTTATTTTTGCTGTTGATTTTAACCACAATAGGCTTTTTTAGTCCTTGCAATCTAGTATGTTTAATGTTACCCACTAAGTTCGATATCCTTAAACTTCCTTTTTCAGGTTTATTTCCATGAGATTCCTGAGGAGGTCATCGACAGTCTGGTAGATACTGGGGCTTGCCGTTTACTTAATCTTTTAATTGGGTTTTTTTCAAAGAATGCCCCTGTTTTTACTGGGTTTTTTAATAATTTTTGTCTCATTTACAGATAGAAGATGGTGGGGTGCTTTATGTGGCTGGAGGCCTCATGGTGGAGCACCCATTGACGTCACCATTTGTTAATTCTGTGGTCGGCCCTCTGTTACATCTCATTGGCTGATTTCTTATCTTTTTACTTACCTCTAGTTTGATGAATAAACCGCTTTCTTTCATGTCCTAGGTGGGATCTATCGACAGTGTGATGGGACTTCCAAAATTTCTAACGGAGAAGCTCATAAGAGAAGTTCTATAACCATTCATTGAAGATTTAAGGTCCTGTTATAGGATTTTGTTGGTCTCTGGCTGCTGCCATATCATTAAACTCTACTTTAGAGACTTAGTAGTCATTCACTATTATTTGTACTCTCCCAGTTTGTAACTTTTTTCTTTCTGAATGACCCATTAATGTGGTTCATGCTTCTGCCATAGCCGGGATGACTATAGGGCAGAAGAAGATGAAAATTGGTCTACTATTCAAACAATGCTTGTAATGAAAAATACCTGCAGTTGGGTGCAAAATCATTCAATAGGCTAGAGTACTGATGTACAACACCAGAAAGATAATCCGCACAAATTTGAGATGCAATTCTCGGATGCTTTCCATAATATTGTCAGACAGTTCTCATTAAGTTGTTGAGTAAAAATTGTAAAATCACTATTGTTATTAACACTGTCTTGTTATTTTTTATTTTTGTGCAGATGTATTTATCTTGATACATTATCATATTATTGACAGTCTGAGTTGAAGGATCATGACTTATACCATGGTAGTGTCACAGTTAATGTTATAGCCTTTTATAGCTAAACTTAGAGCTGTATACCAACATCTATCAATCTACTGAACCGGTGGGATACCAGTTTGAGGGATTACAATGCGTAAATATAACCAGTGTGAGGGATAATAATGTGTAAATATAAGGGCAGTCAATAAGGTTTGATACTGAGGAGACAGTGATGAATATGCAAATGTAGGTGGATGAAAATTTGCATTGTTTAGGTCATTGTTGAGTCTAATTAGGATACTTATACTAGAGGTTAGCTTTATTATGATGCAGCATAGATAATTAATTTTCAGCTTTTGGTTTCCTAGTCTCAAGCTAAAGATAAAAGCAAATACACAATATAGCTTATTTATATCTCTTAATAATAAAGGGGAACACCATAAGAATAATGAAAATAAATTTTAGAGTTACAAAACGTGTAATGATGTCATCGTCACCTAGACACATATGTGATCAAGTCTTGGTAATGGAAGATATATGGAACACAATTTATTTGCTTGGTGTTAATAACTATTCTAATGAAGTATAAGTACAAGCACAAATGGTAAAGAGTCATTAACACATGCATAAATATTACATAAATATATTAGGTACTTTTTGTATTAATATGATTTGGTCTATCATTTTTTCCTCTAGGGCAGAATAAGCAGAAATTGAATAAAGTAAAATTTATTTTGCTAATTATATATGATTGAATTTCGCAATAAAAATATTAAATATGCACAAATGTTAAATATGTAAATTATTTTTTATTTGGTTCTCCTGGAGAGGCATGTCCTTGATTTATTTATGTTTAAATTTATGTTAATTAATTTTATTATTACATAGAAATAGTAAATATGTAAAAAATCTGAATTTTATTTGAAAAATAATTTAGATAATTATATTTTTTGGAATAGACTTTTATGATCAAAATATTATATTTTTCTCTTTATTTTTTCATTACTTAATATTTTAATTTCCCTAGTTACAAAATGAGATTTTAAAAAACTATATACACGACATATAATATGTAAAACACTTGAGACTATTTTACTTTGGAGGCCAACTTTCTTTTAGGGAATGATCCAAAATTATGGGTGCATCTTTCGTGATTCTAAATTAAATTTCATCACGTTGGGATTTAATGAAGTTTAAGATTTTAAATAAAGAGTTGTGTTCAGAATAGTGACATAAAAATAATGAATGTATCTTTAGATTGATTAGAAGGAAGAAACATATTTGATCCCCAATTTCATATGAAAATCTATTTTAAAAAATAATCATGAAATATATTAATTTTGAGGTTTTTTACTTGGATATGTGAGGTGGTGAATGGTCATTAAATGTTTTAAGGACCCCTTGATAAATGACCATGAGAAAAAATTGTATAAATAATATTAAAACGCTTATAATTCCTTCCTAAAATTTTGAAAATTCATATATCGATAAGTGATAGTTTACATTATATTATATTAATAGAATAATTCACATTAAACTTTAACTTCAAATTTTATAATATTTCTGGTTTATCTGGCTAAGGTATGAACCAAAAAGGGGGGATTAGGTTATTTTCAATTGTAATAACTCTAATATAGGTAGCTAGGTGAGTTGCTAAGTACCTATCAAGGGAATGTGATAAAGGTATGGTCGACTAACTTATCTTCTACACAGGTTTTGCTAGTTCTTAATGCCTCTTCACAGATATGCAGCCCAAAGTTATGGGAAACCCTAACCAGTTTGTATGAATGCTCCATTGGTCATATACTCTGAAATAGAATAAAATAAAACTCTGTGAAGTTATGTCATCCTCGACACCCAACATCTTTCTCTGAACGATACTTGTTGGCCTTCTTGGACTCAACTATCAAACTCTTCCTCATGTTCTTCCCACTGAGATTTTCTAGATGACCCCAAGTATACTATGATGTGCATTAGTCTATATGGTAGAAGCGCTTTAATGTTAGAATAATATTCAATCAACCACACTAAGGAATATTCAATGTATTCATCAATGAGAGATTGCCATTAGTATACCACAAATAATTTACTCAAATAATTCCCCAAGTAAAACATGTTATTCAATATTAGTTCAAATATCATAAATATTCAAGACAATACCTCTAGAATTAGTAATATCAAGGTGAGGAACTTAATATATGCAATAATAAAGTTCATAATAGTTGAGAAATAGTTTTCACTAGTTTATTTTCTCTTCCTCTCTTTGTCTACTCTTATAAATCATGCAAAGCAATAGTTCATCATCAACAGGTAAGTCTGATATGATGTGGATTAATCTACAGACCTCAAGAGAAGTAAACTGAAAATATGTAATATCTATCAGTTTAGATCTCAGGGGCTCATCATTAAAAGGTCCTCATCATAAATTATTCATCCACCTGTTTCCTTACATCAAAGATTAAGGAAATACGCACTACAGAAGCAGAGGATGATGGATCGGGAGTGTAGTTGAAGGTGGAATAAAAGCACGCTACTGATAGACCCAAAATGTGGCATGTAATCATACACATTCCAAAGTTATTTTGGGGTCATTCATGTGTATTATCTTCAATTTTACAAGAATTTTCATCTCATGCACTAAATAGAGCAAGTGATTAAATAATGCATTTTTAATTTCTATCTCATGCACTAATTTACAAGTACAATAATTTCTTAGTAAAAATATGTTTAAAATATTATTAATTATCATGAGATTAATGCTCAATCTAGTATTTTAGTCTATATTTTTGCAGGGGTGAAATCAAGGTTGAAGAAGAAAATAAAAGAGAGAAGGAGATAGGAAGAAAGTAAATTAAAAAAAAAAAGTTTTGTTGTGGCCAGCTAGAGGCCAAGCCAGGTGCAGCAGAGCCCATGGCAGCCACAGGCAAACGAACGCAGGGCACTCAAGCCATCCCGCAACCAGTAAGGGCTGGCACCCTGCACAGGCCCAACGGCCACCAGAGAGGCCCAACATAAGGCCCATAGAGGCCGCAGGGGGAGTCCGAATAATGGAGACGGAAGTCAATTTATTTAGATATAAGATATTGATTAATAATTTTAAAGCATTTCATTTTTTGAATACTTCCAATATGGGATTAATCCCACTCTTTGTTTCAGATTTGTGTCGGGCCAGGCTGTGAAGCAACATGATCGATTGTCGCCCAACAGACGGCGATCTTGTCAAATTTGAAAAGAAATCATGACCGGGCTTCGAGTCGACCCAGCCCGTAGCCCATGTCATTTTGGGCTTATTTTAATAGGCGGATATGATATCATCGATCTGATCTTCTAAAAGAAGATCAAACGCTGATATCTATCTCATCTTGTTTAATTGGTTTTTATTTTACTTTCAGGGATTCCTATTGGTTGTCGCAGATGACGTAGACGAGGGGCCACCCAAATGGACCAATCACGAAGGATGTAGCTGATGGGGCAGGCTGATGTGGCCTGATGGGCTAGACTAAATTTAAAGGGGTCCACAGCTGCAAGGGGATCAGACGACCAAGGGCAGCTCTGTCCACCCCTTCCCTGGCCGTTGACGCCACTGGCCGGGCGACGGTTTTAGGCGAGGGGAGACCGCCAGGCCATCTGGCGGTGGGAGAGCAAGAAGGCCGTGACACCCCTCCGACCATTCTCGGAGCTCTGTAGGGCGCCGAAGGGGGTTTGACGCATCCTGGATTCACGCCAGGATGGAAGAGAAGAGCAAGGGAGACCACCCACCAAAGCTCGGCGGTAGCGATCGGCGCCGCCACCCTTTTTCATCGAATCAGGGCAATTCAGGTGCGTTTACGACTTTCTTCAGTTGAGTTCTATGTGTTACTATACTCTGGATGCATGATTTTTAATCCAATGCAGATAGTGATCAAGTTTTCGTTGAAATTTGATGTCGCAGCTTCTATGAGGCATTTCATCAAACACATGCTATGCAGCGGGATTTTCTGAATTTTTCTAAGTTTTTATTGCTTTCAATTTATAAAAATTATATAAATATATAAATCTACCTTTTATTTAGGTTTCTATCGGGCATTTTGGCGAACACTTCTAGGGTATTCAATAGAACTACCCCTTGAGTTTCGATTTTCTACTCTAAAAATATATAAAACATATAATATATATATATATTATAATATATATTAACTATATAATAAATAGTATAACTATAGGCTATCCTATATATATGTATATATATACTGTTAAGTTCTCTTACTAGTGCCCTTATCTACTCCTTATTTCTTCTATTCTATGACATTTCTTCGCTCTCTTTTATTCTTCCTCTTACGTCTTATTATAATAACTATCTTTATTAATTAACTCCTTAGATCTTACTAAGACTAACATTACTCTTCACTAACTACTTAAATCTTAATAGTCATTATTATTATCCCTCTCTTCTATCTAGAATATAACTTACTATTAGTTAAATAAATATCCTCTTATCTCTATCAATAGTATATTACTAATATATCTATATTATTAGTCTTATCTACTTCTTCACTACCTATATTAATATCACCCTTAATTATAATATCTAGTATCTCACTTCTTTATTATTTCCAGTATCTATAAATGTATATATATATAATTCATATCTGATATTCTCTCCAAATCTAACTCTCTCGTCTACCTAATATGTAATTACATACTAACTAATTATTTCTTCTTATACTTACTATCCTCATTATTATTGTGTATTAACTAATAACTCAATTATTAAATACACTTTAGAGGGCAGTCCATGTGGAGATGACCTTGCTCTTACTATACGTTTGAGTGAGTTTTATACTTTTATCAAATTTATTTGATTTTAGGCATATTAAAATTAAACCGAGATTAAAAATTAACACACAATTTGCCTCCATCAGCTACCACACTCCTTGGATCATCCTTGATGCCAGTGTAATGGATCCGGGAGGGTCAAAAGCTTCTTCCATGTCTTAGAGACCTGGAGGACCAGGTAAACACCTCATAATACACAAATTATTAGAATAATATCATTAAAATAAATTTATGTTTGTGATATCACGTTTCCAATCTTTAAATATGTTTTTAAGAATAATATTTTCACATTAATAAAATTTAGGGTAATTTTATGAACATTTTGTATATCATATTAGAAAATAAAACGATTATATATATCTTGATTTTTTATCATGATTTTCATAAATATGTTTGATGTCTTGACCTCTGCATGTATTTGATGACTCTAATTATGTCATAAAATAATCAGGGATTTTCCAGTAATCAGAACATCATTTGCATACATTGATTCCAGATTTACCATTATTTGCATGCATTATTTCCATATTTACTAACCCCACTTGGTTCAGAGAATCAAGTGGATTGGATCTCACCTTTCATCTCAATGAGTTTAAATGTGGATAAAATACAATGAAGGCACCAGATTAATCAAGACTTGCAAAAACTTACAAGAAGAAGCCCTAAAAAAAGACTCAAGAAGCTCAAGGGAGAAACCTATAAATAGTCCTTCAAAGAGCCATTTGAGGCGGTCTAGAATTTCTGTCTAAAACAGGCTAGGGCTTGGAGGAGAGGAGTTCTGCAGACCCTCCAAGAGCTGATGAGCATTGGAGTTGGGAGGAGAAGCAAGCTGAGGCATAAACCTGGGCAAGACGATCACCACCTTGCCGGCAGGAACATGACACAAGGTTGGTGTGATTTTTTTGGTTTCAGAGATTGTTCCCTCTCCCTTCGAAGACAATTGAAGTTGGGTTGGAAGGTACCAAGAAGTGTTTTCCAACGTTTCCAGACGAAATTGTTCATCGTTCAAAGTTGATTTCAAGTTTGTTGTTTGTTCAAATCGTGTCTTCTTCTCATTGCCTTTCAAATCGTCCATCCATCCAGTGTATCTAGCTCATAGTTAATCCCCCATAACCAAGGATTAGCAGCTGCACATAGCCTCTACGCACAGGGTGCTGCGCGCAGCCAGCAGGCTCGCACACTCTCTGCCCACAGAGAGCGCGCGTAGCCATCAGGCACGCACAGCCCCCGCGAACAGAGGCCGCGCGCTGCCATTAGGCGCGCACAGCCCCCGCGGACAGAGGCCACGCGCTGCCATCAGGCGTGCACAGCCCCCACTGACAGAGGCCGCGCGCTGCCATCAGGCACGCACAGCCCCCGCGGACAGAGGCCGCACGCTGCCATCAGGCGTGCCCAGCCTTTGCACACAAAGTGTTGCGCGCTGCCAGCAGGCTGCGCAGCTCTGTGCGCAGCAAACCACGCGCAGCCAAAGAGGCTATCGCTCAAACTCACAGGTGTAGGCCTGTAACTAAGCATGAACTACGTGTAAGAAATTCTTCTGAAGAAATTCTCCCAATTCCATAAGTTGAAAGTCAATCTAAACTGATTTTTACTGTGAGATAACTAAAAAAATGACTGAAGAATATTTTACCTAATTTACTGAAGATCTTCAACTTGCTGGTTAGGATAACTGATAGGAATTGATAACATAAATTAAATTAAAAAGAATTACTATTTTCTTATCTTCTCCTTGTGGATCGACACCTTACTCGCCCTAAGGCTGTGAGGTTAATTTTTATTGTTGATTAGCTCAAATACTCACACGACTAATTAGTAAAAAAACCAGTAAAAACCCCATAATTGGAGCATATCAACCTCTCATTATCATCCAAGAGAATATTTTAAGCAGAGGAAAGATCATATTTGCTATAATAGGACCTAATGTTATTGGTCTGTCTTCTTGACCAAGATTAAGATTCTCTATTACTTCAGGTCATCTGCCTAAAAAACCTATGAAACTACTACCTAGTTCTAAGTGCTGCTCTATCATTATTGATGTTTATCTCCTAAAATATTTTATGAAGAATTAATTAAGGTTTTATATTTTAAGTATATTTACCACTTCAAAGTGCTCTCCACCAAGTGCCATCATCTGATTTGTCAAATAGAAACCAAGGGCTACCACAGCATTCTAAAAAAAAATTGGATTTATGGCATTAATAATTCTGATAAATAATAGATAATCATGAGCTATAGTTTATTATTTTATAATGTATAAGATAAATATATGGCATCATTAGAAGTGTACTAAATGTGATTTTAAGGGAGTGACATGTGGCAGTGTAAAAGAAATCTTTGATTACAATTTCATTTAATGTGATGCAAATCTGGAAAATCAAAAACATATGTGTCCTCATGACATCGACAAAAATGAGAAATGCATTAACCTAGTGGCAAAACGGGTCATCACGTCGCACATTAAATGGTTAAGACTTTTTTTTCTCTTTTAATTTGCTATGGGATGCATGTCATGACCGGAAAAAATAATTCAAGGATGACCCAAAGAGTTTGAATAATCACTGATAAGAATAAGTTAGAAAAAATTAGATGCAAAGCCCTAAGGTGCTGTAGTGGCAATGACAAGCTAAGACAGATCCTAGAAAGTCAAACCTTGTCATCTAACAATTCTTAATACAGATTGAGCTGAAAATTTGAAGGCAGGTTTGTATTTTATCCCTCTATCCATTCATGCCCTCTGATCTATATGGGGAGGTTCCACAATTATAAGATAACATTTAAACTTATTACATTTTTAGGCTTAGTGAAAGAGAGTGAGTTGAAGATCCATCTAAGCCACGTCCAAAATAGTATTAGCTTCATAAACTCTTACATGACCTCATTCCTCATCATTCCACTGTTCCCAAATTTGCATAGCTCTTCTATATTCAGTTATATACAAATGCCCATTCATATCTCTCTATCCCCTTCTCATGCAATCATCATTCCATCACTCAATCCATATTATACTTATTTTTTTCTAGATCAATATCCTCTAGTTTCCATCTCTCATGTTAACAGTTCATAAATTTGGGGGTTCAATATGCTGCCTTGAACGGAGTGCTTGTACCTAAGTGATGGCCTACCTTGGGATGGGGGAAGATAAATGGAAGAGGGCCTCAATCAAAGGTATTCCAAACAACGAACAAAGTGGGTTCCAGAAGTTTCTTCAGATGACAATGATGCATCCACCAAGCGTGGAAGACTCTGAGGGGGACATGAACCAGCTACTGGCATCTGAGACCTCCTTAGCGACTTGTCGTAGTATACCTATTGTATGCCTTTGATAAACTCAAAATTAGGGTAAATTTACATCATTGTAGATTTGAGTTTAATCTATAAAATTTACAAACTTTTAATCATGAATAATTTGACTAGATAGGGATGAGCAAGGGTAGTCTCCACAGGGAACGAATCTAAGGGAGATAGCTTTATATGTTGAGTGAATTTAAGATGATGAGAAGGGATACATATAGCGTAAGAGGTAGCAATTATTTAATGGAATAACAATTATTTAATGGAAATAGGACGAGTATTACATGAGTGATAGATAGTGGACCGTAAACAAAGTAAGTGAAAACAAAATGTTAGGATGAAGGAAGACGTGAAGAGGTGATGATAAGATGAGATGATAACTAACACAAAATGCCAATAATAAATATAAATTTTAAGGTTTAATAGAAGATAGGAGGGCTTGAAAGTGAGACGAGATAAAGATGACAGGATGAGACATGGTGATGAAGGTGGCAAAAGGAGTTGAGTGATGAATGAGATGAACATATTGGTTGGTTTAGGTTTTCTTAGACAAATAGAAAGGGAACACATGGCGAGATCATGATGGCGTATGTGGATGGTAAATGATGATAGAGGGGGATGGATAATAATGATGAGTATGATCTACCTAAATGAATATGTTGAAGAATGATCAATGTAAGGCAAGAGACTAACCTTATATCCATATGTTCCACTAAGATCAAGGCGTCATCCTGATGCAGATCAGCCTCCCCGCTTCTCCTTTGACCTTCTCACAGCACTCAAGACACCAAGATACTCTTGATGGACCTTCAAAGTTTCACTTTTTTCAATCTGCCTCTCTAGGAGGAAGTGAGCTTAAAGATGTTTAGTCATAGTTTTGGTCATCAGATATCGAGTCCTGAAGTTGGACAATTCCTAGCTGTTGATATAATCCAAACATCTCTCCTCGTCCTCGCTACCTGTCATGTCATTTCTTAGGGTTTTATCTAGTCATACCATGAAATACAACCATTGGGTCAGATTACCACCTGTCACATCCTCGAAACAACGAAATAAGAGTATAATGGTTTAAAAGTATACTATATATATTACTAAAGAACTATGTGTTTGATGTGACATCATGTCAGCGCACGCCAAGTCAGCGTGCATCCTTTAAACCTCAATAAAAGGGATATGTGCACGACACGTCTCATAACACATTGGATGGTGTTATCATTACTAACCAATGGACAAATCGAGAATAATGAGTTTAAAATTCAAATTGCCTCAATATCTGCATCGCATGTATTACAGAAAATATCATCTTTTTCATTGGGTCACATCATCCCTACGATTGAAGAAATAGGTGAGAAAATAGTTAGCATTAAATGCCATTATGGCATCACTAATCCCCATGCCATAATGCTTTGTGTTTAATGATTTGATGTCACCAATCATTTAAGCGTAATCACTGATTGGTCACCATTAGACGAATCAAACGGTGACATGTGAAACAGAGGAGATAGAAACCTGAAAAATGTCTTACAATTCATATAGAATTGTACATAACCCTGCAAATATGTTACGATCCCCATGGAGATCTAACAAAATCAAGAAACAGGATGAGGGATAGAGAGGAGAATAGGATATATGGAAGAGGTAAGAGAGAACAATTGGTGAACAAACTCTCAAGAACCTCTGAATCAGGAGTTCTTGCACTCGACGAAACCCAGATACAGCTACCTGTGCCAAGAAACCACAAGTTGATCTTTCATCAAAAGTCCCTCTAATGACCTTACAAGGGGGTATTTATAACCCTACGATTTCAAGAATCGGTTATCTTATGAGGACTATACAAAATATAAATAAATATATATTTCAACTTGGAAATTTTATATATTTATGAATACAATGTCCAAAAATTAAGGAAAAACTATGACTCAAAAAATTATTTTGTTTCAGAATTTGTTGTCAGAAAAATTACAAAAAATATTGTAAATTCCATAAAAATTAAAATAACATTGTAAATACGGATCTAGTCATTTTCGGCTTGATAACATGCATATATAATATCATCATATTAACCTACTAATATTGTGTGTTATCAACATTTATTTTGTCCTGGGCATGGGTGAGTGGGGTATTTACACTAGCTCAATGTTTACAAACTCTTGAAAACCTTAAATCTTCACATATATAAAACCCTCGTGAGTGGGATCCAGAGCACAAATAGATCAATCTACAAGCACACCCCTAGTATCTTACCTAGCACTGTACTCTGTCTTTGCCATTAAAAAATGTCACTCCCTCAATCCTTTACTCTTAAAACTCAACAATGGGTCTAAGTGAGATTTTAAATGAGAAAATCACTATGGTAATTATAATTAGGAACAAAATTCAAGGGTCCACTTCTATAAGGGTGGGAGATCTATTTATAGATCCCAAAATAATTAATGGATCGAAGAGGTAAATATAGAACAAGCATTAACATTTCAGCCCAAAACTCATTTTGGATCGTAAGCCATGCATGCTGGTTGAAATTTGTAGTAACCAGAAAGTTGGTTTTTTCCTAGCCCAGGCATGGATCACGGAAGTGTGATGGGGACCATCAAGCACTGAAGATTGGTCTCACCTAGCGCGTGGACCGTGGGCTAAAGGGGAGACCCGACCTTCACATACACGGCCTAGTCAATGGGCCCTTGAGATTGACATTATTGTCATTGTGCTTTTATGACCCATTTCATCTGTGTCGGGCCTACGTATTTGGGTCCATGTATTCATGTATTAAATTTCTTTTAAAAATTTGAATACAGAAAAAGAATGATAGTTTACACTTCTCTTATATCAATTATCATTTCAACGCACCCGTCGCAGCATCCTACCGCGCCACGACAGAGAAAGAACCAACTCAGATTTTCCCAAATATTGCACGTCATAGTCTGCATTTGAAATATATGTCTTTGATTTTCCACTAAAATTTGCAAATGATTGCACTATTTTTTGCACTTTTAATCTGATGAAATGAGTGTCGTTGACGATGCCAAAAGGACCAATCATTGCAATCCACTTTTAAGTGACCAGCCAAATCCCATACCGATACTTATACATGCAAAAAGGAAAAATTAAAGAAGAATTATTCTGAAATTATTGCTCTTTTTTATGTCGTTAAATCATGTTGTGCCACATCTCTTGAATATGTAGAGACGGTTATGTGGATTTATTATAGAAAATGCCTTTTTATATTGCTTGTGCTCTTGGTCTGTTAAAAAGTTATGATAAAATTGAAGAAAGCATCAGAATATTGGTTCTCGCAAATTATTTGTTGCTACAAATCATTTACACAGTCAATTATAGGGTATAGGTATGCCCACTTCCCATCTTCACAGTCCATTTTACAATCACCATCATCAACTCTCATTCCATCATCTCCGTTTCAGATTGTCGTCTCATCTCCACTCAATCGCAAACCCTAATTTAAGCATTTCTTCATCTCCACCTCCTTAATCACTTTATCGTCCAATCATCAGTTCTTCGTGTCTTCACTGATCTTACTCTCATACTTTCACTTTCTTCAATTATGTCCTACAGCCTATTACTGGCATTGATCTTCATCTTGTTCTTATTAAATCTTGGTAATCATCTTCTCACCTCGCTGTTTCCATCAAATTGTAATTGTATCAAATTGAATCAAATTGTAATTTTATAGTTCAACTTCCCTGGCCAAAACAGATCAATTTGATTTGGTCCCTAAAGGTCTTAACTGGCCTCAGGTCATCCAGTTAGTTTGGTTGTTGGGTTATTTTATAATATATTAGTTTTTATAATAGTTTTTCTGGAGTTATCAAAGCCTACACTAACGAAAGCCTACAAAGCTTGAGTAATAATAAAATCATGAACTTTAGTTGATCATTACTCCGGGAAAGTGATAATTATGTTTTAGATATAATTTTTGAAAGACAGTCTAAATATAAATAAAAAAGCTGCCGGGTATTTGGTTACGACGTTCTAGCAAGATTGTGGGACCATGGTCCAAGAGATATTATTACGCTCAGATGACCCTCTTATCCTTGCAATATTATATACTGAGCAACTTTATTTTTCATATTTAATTTCTTTTAACGTTTCCCAAAAGGATATTCCTCGGATGAGCTTTATTTAATATAAAATATGTTCATAACTTTGGACGTATCGAAGGATTTAATAAAAAGAGGGACCGGCCAAAGCTGCACCGTCTGACATTATTTAATAAAATATCTCAGCAGCCTTCCCGAGACGCATTGAATTCAGCGAAAATCAAAAATATCTTCACGCCTTTTAACACAGATAAGACCAGATATTTGTTAATTATCAAACCGAAGCGAAGATTTTCAGAGAAACCCATGTCGATCAGGGTCAGATCGAAGAACAGAGAACCAAGCAAAGATGCGATCAAGAAAACGGGAGAAAACAAACACGAGAGCAAAATTTCAGAACAATCAAACACGAACTACTTACGATGACGAGCGAAGCCATCGCCTACTGCCTCCAGTAACCGTCGCCGCCGCCGCCGCGGGAGTAACGGTCAGACCCGCCGTCGCCGTAACGGTCACGGCCGCCGCCGCGGCTGTAACCGCCGCCGCCGCCGCCTTCACGGCGCTGGCCGCCGTAACCGCCGTCGTAACCGCCGCTGCGGAAACCACCGCCGCCGCCGCCACCGCCGCCGCCGCGAGATTGCGCTTCGTTTACGGTTATATTCCTCCCGTCGAGGCTTTGGCCATTCAGCCCCTCGATCGCGTCTCTCATCGATTTCTCGTCGCCGAAGGTCACGAATCCGAAGCCGCGTGATCTTCCGGTCTCTCTGTCATTGATAACCTGCAGATTCACCATATAATTGAATGAGAAATCGGTCGAATCCTGAGCCACTCAAAGTTCATTGTTTAAATTAGGTCAGATCGCCGGCAGAATCACGAGATCATCGTATGAGAGATTCAGCTGCGAGGTATAACTAAAATAAGCGCAAAAAATCGGTCGAATATCCGGCTAATCGAAGTTTGTCGATCAGATTAGGTCAGATCGCCAGCGGATGCATGAGATCATCGCATGAGAGATTCAGCTACGAGGTATTACTAAAACAAGCGCAAAAAATCGGTCGAATCCGAAACTAATCAAAGTTCATAGTTTAAATTAGGTCAGATCGCCGGCAGAATCACGAGATCGTCGTACGAGAGATTCAGCTACGAGATATTACTAAATAAGCGAAAAATCGGTCGGATCACCGGTAAATCAAAGTTCGTCGTTCAAATTAGGTCAGATCGCCGGCGGATTCGCGAGATCATCGTACGAGAGATTCAGCTACGAGGTATTACTAAAATAAGCGCGAAAAATCGGTCGGATCACCGGCTAATAAAAGTCCGTCATTCAAATTAGGTCAGATCGCCGGCGGATTCAGAGATCACGATGAAAGAAGATTTAGATTAGAAAAATTGGTGAAAAATGTTGGAAATCAGGTCAGATGGTTGAACCTTGGACTCAAGAACTTCGCCGTACTGGCTGAAGGCTCTCTCGAGGGACTGATCATCGGTGGCCCAGGCTAGGCCGCCGACGAAGCAGCGGAACTCGACATCGGAAGCGGCCATCGGCGTAGAAGAGGAGAAGGAAGAACACGAACGTAACTGAAAGAGGAGAAAACACGAAGAACCCTAGCAACGGGGCCCCTCTATTTATAGGCGCGGCCCCGAAATATCTTACCTAACCATGGTAACGCCCGTTAACCCCGGTTAACCCCGAAGGCTGGTTTACCTCTGACGGCTTCTTAAATTTAGCGGGGTTTCAGTGCCAAGTAAAATATCTTGTCCTTTCACGTGGCGCGTGCTGATTGGCTGGTCCTTTTTGAAGCAAATGGTCTCGCGGAATAAGATAAGCTCGGTGGTGCTACCATGGTGGGTGCAAGACTTTAGAGTAGTGTTTGCCTGTCCCAATATTGGTACCGGATGCCGGTATCGGGACGGATGCTGTACCGGATACCGGAAATTGCCTTTCTGGTATTCGATACCAATATCCGTCCCGATTCGGCATCCATCTCCGTCTCAAGGGGACAGATGCCGGTATCGGATATCGAATGTCGATATCGAAAACCGATAACCACATCGGATCTAAGCTATTTCGTAAGTTTCGGTAGGTTGACCGTGTACTTTTGATTCAAAAATTTTGAATCGAAAATACACGGTCATTTGGTCAGAGGCTCAGAGCTTAGACGGCGAAGGCGGACGGTGGCGACTGACGGCTGCGGCTACAGAGGTATGTCTTCTTATCTCTTCTGATTTTTAATTCTATCTTTTGATTTTCTTGCTTTTCTTGTATCTCAGATGTCGCTTTGTATTGCTTTTGATTTTTCTGTCTCCGCTCTTGATATTGAATTTATACCATGGCAAATGCATACCAATCTATCTGAATCTTCTTCACTGTTGAGTGTTGAGCGTTGATCTTCTAAGTCTCCCTCTCTCTTCTCATTCTCTCGTACTCTCCACTCTCCTTTCTTCACTCTCCAGTTTCCAATTCTCCCTCGCCCCTCTCTTCTCTCTCGATCATTCTCACTTACCGGATAATTCTCCCTTTCCTTCCCCCAGTCGACGTTGCAATCTAATTCTCCCTCTATCCCTCATTATTTATTTTTCTCAGTGTTATCTCGTTCACCCTCTCTCTTTATTGTTCTCAGTGTTTCTCTAAATCTCCCTCTCCCCAGCAATTATCTCACTCTCCGGCTCCTTTTATCTTTTTATCGCTAATTCTGAGTCTCTCTCAGTCTCTCTTACTCTCTGATTATTTCTCTAATTCCTTCTCTCCTTTTTATCTCGTTCACCCTCTCTCTCACTCCGTCAGTTTTCCAGTCTCCCTTTCTCTCAGTCCATTTCAGTGGATTTCTTTTTTAAGTTCTCCCTTTCTCCTTTAATTCTAACTCACTCTCCGATTCTTTTTATGTTTTTAGTTCAAACTCTTCCTTTTCTTTCCTTATTCTCTCTTACTCTCTCATTCTTACTCTCCTTTTTCTCTCGCTCACCCTCTCACTCACTCTTGTCACCCTCCCTTCTCAAATGCCATTTCACTGGAATTCTTTCTCTAATTCTCCTCCTCTTCTCTCATTCCATCTCAATCTCCGTTTCTTTCTATTTTCTAATCTCTAACTCTTCCTTTCTTCTCTCATTCTCTCCTACTCTCTGATTAATTCTTTAATTCTTTCTCTCAATTTTCTTTCTTTCGCCCTTTCTCTCACTCTGTGACTCTCCCTTTCTCTCATCCAATTCCAGTGTAATTCTTTCTCTAATTCTCCCTTTCTTATCAAATTATATCGCATTCTCTGTTCCTCTTTATATTTCTATCTCTATAAGTTTCCCTCCCTTCATCTCATTCTCTCTTACTCCCTAATTATTTCTCTCAATTTTCTCTCTTCCACCCTCTCTCTCACTTTGTCACTCACCTTTTCTGTCATTCCATTCAAGTGGAATTCTTTCTCTATTTCTTCCTCTCTCCCCTGATTCTATCTCACTCTCTGAATCTTTCCATGTTTTTATCTCTAACTGCCCCTATCTTCTTTCACTCTCTCTTAGTCCCTAATTCTGTCTCTCAATTTTTTACTTGTTCACCCTCTCTCTCACTCTGTCACTCTCTCTATCTCTCATTCCATTCCAATGGAATTCTTTCTCTCCAGCAATTATCTCACTCTTCGGTTCCTTTTATCTTTTTATCTCTAATTCTGAGTCTCTCTCAGTCTCTCTTACTCTCTGGTTGTTTCTCTAAATCCTTCTCTCCTTTTTATCTTGTTCACCTTCTATCTCACCCCGTCAATTTCCCAGTCTTCTTCTTATTTATTTTCCTATTCTACCTTTTTATTCTCTTCTTTTTTCTCTTCCTCGTTTTTCTCTTCTTTGTTTTTTTTCTCCTCTTCTTCTTCTTTATTTTCCTATTCTACCTCTTTATTATTCTTCACCGTTTCTCTCTTCTTTGTTTTTCTTCTCTACTTCTCCATATTCTTCTTCTTCTTGTTTATTCTCTTATGCCCATTAATTTATCGTCTTCTTCTTTTTTTCTCTTCTTCTTCTTCTTTATTTTCCTATTCTACGTTTTTATTCTCTTCTTTTTTCTCCTCCTTGTTTTCTTCTTCTTCTTTAAGTTCTTCATCTGCCATTTTCTTCCCTTCTTCTCCATATTCTTCTTCTTCTTCTTGTTTCTTCTCTTATGCCCATTAATTTATCGTCTTGTTCTTTTTTTCTCTTCTTCTTCTTCTTTATTTTCCTATTCTACGTTTTTATTCTGTTCTTTTTTCTCTTCCTCGTTTTTCTCTTCTTCTTTTTTTTCTCTTCTTCTTCTTCTTTGTTTTCTTTCTCTTCTTCTTCCTCTTCATTTTCCTATTCTACCTTTTTATTCTCTTCTTTTTTTTCTTCTTCTTCTTCTTTAATTTCTTCCTCTACCTTTTTCTTCCCTTCTTCTCCATATTCTTCTTCTTTATTTTCCTATTCTACCTTTTTATTCTCTTCTTTTTTTCTCCTCCTCGGTTTTCTCTTCTTCTTCTTCTTTAATTTCTTCCTCTACCCTTTTCTTCCCTTCTTCTCCATTTTCTTCTTCTTCTTGTTTCTTCTCTTATGCCCATTAATTTAACGTCTTGTTCTTTTTTTCTCTTCTTCTTCTTCTTTATTTTCCTATTCTACCTTTTTATTCTCTTCTTTTTTCTCCTCCTCGTTTTTCTCTTCTTCTTCTTCTTTAAGTTCTTCATCTACCCTTTTCTTCCCTTCTTCTCCATATTCTTGTTCTTCTTCTTCTTGTTTCTTCTCTTATGCCCATTAATTTATCGTCTTGTTCTTTTTTTCTCTTCTTCTTCTTCTTTATTTTCCTATTCTACCTTTTTATTCTCTTCTTTTTTCTCTTCCTCGTTTTTCTCTTCTTCTTCTTCTTTGTTTTCTTTCTCTTCTTCTTCCTCTTCATTTTCCTATTCTACCTTTTTATTCTCTTCTTTTTTTTCTTCTTCTTCTTCTTTAATTTCTTCCTCTACCTTTTTCTTCCCTTCTTCTCCATATTCTTCTTCTTTATTTTCCTATTCTACCTTTTTATTCTCTTCTTTTTTCTCCTCCTCGTTTTTCTCTTCTTCTTCTTCTTTAAGTTCTTCATCTACCCTTTTCTTCCCTTCTTCTCCATATTCTTGTTCTTCTTCTTCTTGTTTCTTCTCTTATGCCCATTAATTTATCGTCTTGTTCTTTTTTTCTCTTCTTCTTCTTCTTTATTTTCCTATTCTACCTTTTTATTCTCTTCTTTTTTCTCTTCCTCGTTTTTCTCTTCTTCTTCTTCTTTGTTTTCTTTCTCTTCTTCTTCCTCTTCATTTTCCTATTCTACCTTTTTATTCTCTTCTTTTTTTTCTTCTTCTTCTTCTTTAATTTCTTCCTCTACCTTTTTCTTCCCTTCTTCTCCATATTCTTCTTCTTTATTTTCCTATTCTACCTTTTTATTCTCTTCTTTTTTCTCCTCCTCGTTTTTCTCTTTTTCTTCTTCTTTAAGTTCTTCATCTACCCTTTTCTTCCCTTCTTCTCCATATTCTTGTTCTTCTTCTTCTTGTTTCTTCTCTTATGCCCATTAATTTATCGTCTTGTTCTTTTTTTCTCTTCTTCTTCTTCTTTATTTTCCTATTCTACGTTTTTATTCTGTTCTTTTTTCTCTTCCTCGTTTTTCTCTTCTTCTTCTTTTTCTCTTCTTCTTCTTCTTTGTTTTCTTTCTCTTCTTCTTCCTCTTCATTTTCCTATTCTACCTTTTTATTCTCTTCTTTTTTTTCTTCTTCTTCTTCTTTAATTTCTTCCTCTACCTTTTTCTTCCCTTCTTCTCCATATTCTTCTTCTTTATTTTCCTATTCTACCTTTTTATTCTCTTCTTTTTTTCTCCTCCTCGGTTTTCTCTTCTTCTTCTTCTTTAATTTCTTCCTCTACCCTTTTCTTCCCTTCTTCTCCATTTTCTTCTTCTTCTTGTTTCTTCTCTTATGCCCATTAATTTAACGTCTTGTTCTTTTTTTCTCTTCTTCTTCTTCTTTATTTTCCTATTCTACCTTTTTATTCTCTTCTTTTTTCTCCTCCTCGTTTTTCTCTTCTTCTTCTTCTTTAAGTTCTTCATCTACCCTTTTCTTCCCTTCTTCTCCATATTCTTGTTCTTCTTCTTCTTGTTTCTTCTCTTATGCCCATTAATTTATCGTCTTGTTCTTTTTTTCTCTTCTTCTTCTTCTTTATTTTCCTATTCTACGTTTTTATTCTGTTCTTTTTTCTCTTCCTCGTTTTTCTCTTCTTCTTTTTTTTCTCTTCTTCTTCTTCTTTGTTTTCTTTCTCTTCTTCTTCCTCTTCATTTTCCTATTCTACGTTTTTATTCTCTTCTTTTTTTCTCCTCCTCGTGTTTCTCTTCTTCTTCTTCTTTAATTTCTTCCTCTATCCTTCGCTCTCTAATTGGTGGTTCCAACCTCCAACTCTCCCTCTCTCTTTTCTCACCATCTATAACTCTCTACCTCTATGTCTCCCATCTCTTTTTTCTCTCTCATTCTAACGTATAGTATGATTCTCACCCTCCCTCGCTCAGCATCTCTTACGTTCTCTCCCTCCCTCTTTAATTCTATAATTCTGCATTCTTCCTCTCACCGCAATCTCATTCTCCCTAACTCAATAATTCTTGCTTGTATATCTATCATTCTTCCTTTATCTATATATTCCATTCTCCTTTGATTCACTATTTATTTAATTGTCGTATTCATTGCATCTGTTACTTAATTCAGAGTTTAAATCGCAGTTTGGCATCATGTGATGCCATTGTATTGAATTTTAGCTTACAAAATTATGACTTCAGAAACATGAACCCACCCGGAGGCAATGACTCAACCTAACAAAGATCTGGGTCAGGAGATGTAGGCCCCCAACGTACAGACGCGGGAACTTCTCGTGCTGCACAGAGTCAGCCTCGTTCGAATCGTTCAGTCATCATTGACTACTTCGAACAGATGGAAGATGGATACTACACATGCTTACTATGTTGGGAGTTGAACCCGCACAGTAAGAGGAAACCAATAAAGAGGCAAGCCGACAAAGCACCATCGTATTCTGGCGACATTTCAAATCCTGCCATCCAGCTCGTCACGCGGAGCTCAAGGGCAAAGCCCCTGCAGACCCTAATCATCCACGCATCACTGACAAAATGCAGAGCAAACAACAGGGAAAGCCTAGCTGACGGGGGCCGATTAGAGGGCACACTCCATATGAGACGAAGAATTTCATTGCACGATTCATATGCCTGACTGATTCACCCTGGAGCATTGTTGATAATGTCGCCTTCAAGGATATGTGGCGTTACGCGATGCTTATCGACTTGGATCCTCCAAGTGCGAAGGTCATAAAGAAGTGGACCATCCAAATACACTGCCAAATGAAACATGATGTTAGGAAGCTCTAGGACAATGTAGCCCGAATGTCACTCACCGTAGATGCATGGACCGCGGAGAACGGAACTGGATTGCTAGGCATCACCGTCCACTAGGTGGATGACACATGGGCGTACAGAGAGCGGGTACTTGCCATCCGAGAAATCGTTGGCAAACACGATGGGGAGAACATGGCGTCCATTGTTCTCCAAGCACTAGATGAATTATGTCTGCGGACGGAGGTCAGCACTCAGCGTCTATCTCAATTTATTAGTTGAACTTGTGCCTTTAAATGTGGAACGTAATTATGCAGGTATACGCCGTGACTACTGACAATGCCACGGTGAATAAGAGGATGTTGGCATTGATGGCGAGAAAGATGAAGAGTGTAAACCTGGTGTTTAGCGCAAAGAGGCACGCCCCATGTGTGGCACACATTCTGAACATTGCCGTGCAAGCGGCAATAAAAAACTTTGGTATTCCTTTGGCCCAAGCTGTGGAACCCGAAGAAGGCGACGTGACAAGGACAGCAGAGCACTACGACAACGACCAGGACAACGAACTCGGTGATATATTCTCAGCATCTGATGACAATGAGGGACCGGGCAAGCTGTTATGTTTGGGTAATGCAGTTGCAAAGGTGTGCACACTAGTGCGGAGTATTCGGAGCTCTACGCAATGGAGAGAACTTTATACACAAGCATGTGAAGACGACCCCGAAGTCGAGGACTCCAACATGGTCGTCTTAGACTGTCCAACCCGATGGAACAACACGTACACTATGTTGGCCGACGCAGTGTCGAAGGCTTTTGGCCGAAAGGCCATGTCGTCGAAGTTGTCGAAGGACGAGTGGGAGTTGGTAAAAGAGTTCTGCTGCATCCTTGGCCGTTTCGCCATATCAACTGATCATGTTTGCAAGATAGTGACGCCGGCAATTTGCGATGTCCTGTATCTCATAGACGGCCTCAAGGTTCACATGGAGGAAGTGGTCCAGCAAATCGAAGATGGCACATTCTTCACATCCGTACGATGGTTGCACGAAGGAGATCGTTCGAATATGGCGCACACATGTAGAGCGATGCATTACAAGCTTGCACAGTATGCTGAGATATTGTGGGCCAATGAGGCGATCACTACCGCGGCATTGATGGATCCATTCCACAAAGGGTCAATGCTCTGCCCGGGCATTCGAGAAGCAACCATCGCATACGTACGGTCGTTGTTACCAGGTGACTCATCGAGCCGTGGACCGAGAGGGGCCGCTGAGGAGGGGCAGACAAGAGGTAAAGAGTTAGGCGAGTGGCTTAAGAGCACCATGCGGCACGTGCAACCGGCACCTGTGACAACGAGGTCGGCGTGGGACGAATTCAACCAATTCCTTGCAGAGATTCTGCCTAATGAGGGTGTGTTCACTCCACTATCTTGGTGGGCCAGCACGGGGGCAAAGTGTTTCCCCTTACTTGTGGCCATTGCGAGGGATCTATTATCCGTATGTGCGATGAGCGCCCCTGCCGTGCGGATGTTCTCGGTTGGCAATGCTATTGTCACGTACAAGCGATCGCGTCTGTTGCCAATAAGCATCGAAACACTAATCACTATGAAATGTTGGCTCCGTGCGGACAACAAACGGTGGTACAATGACGCTGAGCTAGATGAGGATGTTGACGACGGAGAAGATGGTGTGGTCGCATGTGCTCGAGGTACACATCACATAAATGAACTAGATTTTCTTACTTCTATGTAATGATTGTTACTTATCTCTTATCTTCTACAACGCAGGTGATGATCAAGTAAGCACAAATCTCTGACAGGGTCGTTGGGAGTTTTCTACGGGAACTACGTGTTTTTGACATAGCCTCAGTCATATGTATATAGTGAATTTTGCTACAAATGTCGAATTAATCCTTTTGAATGTACCTAAATTTTGATACATTTTCCAAAAATTCCTTTGAATATCCCTAAATTACTACGAAGATTCAAATGAAAGTAAAATATAAAAATTTATATCAATTTAAATAGACCCTTTCAGTTCTTGTTATATATTTATATCTGGCATTACTATATTCCTCCAACTATCCAATAAATAATCTTAGTATCAATCAAAAAACTTAATCCCTGTAATTAAATACCATGCCAAGAAGTATACTTACTCCTCTATTACTCCTATTACTAACTATTTCGAGTATATATACCAAATAAAAATTATATCATGCGCCTTTATTCTCCTATACATTTGCCATGGTATGCATTTCATCCTCTCATATATTTTTAATTCTACTCAAACCTTACATTACCATAAAGACTCAGATTAAAAATTCCACTAGTATCTTACACTCTACCCTTATTATTAAATAAGCAGTTTTATTAGTCCTCTTACTAACTGCTTCGCTTATCTATTAAAGATCTTCAATATTATGTAAAATTATTTACTTAAAATTACGTTATATTAACTTCGGTCAAATATTATTTGTAAGTCTAAAATAACCATTCCACCAATATCTTATACTCTACCCTTATTATTAAATCGTCAGTTTAATTATTCCTCTTGCCAACTGTTTCACTTATCTATTAAAGATGTTCAACATATTATGTAATTTTATTTTCTTAACATTACATTATATTAAATTCGTCCAAAAATTATTTGCAAGTCTAAAATCACCATTCCACTAATATCTTACAATATACCCTTATTATTAAATCGTCAATTTTATTATTCCTCTTACTAACTGTTTCACTTATCTATTTAAGGTGTTCAGTATATTATGTAAATTTATTTTCTTAAAAATAAGTTATGTTAAATTCGTTCAAAAATTATTTGTAATTCTAAAATAACCATTCCGCAAATATCTTACACTCTACCCTTATTCTTAAATTGTCAGTTTTGCTATTCCTCTTTTTAACTATTTCACTTACCTATAAAAGGTGTTCAATATATTAAGTAATTTTATTTTCTTCAAAATACATTATATTAAATTCATACAGAAAATTGTTGTAAGTCAGAAATAACCATCCCACTAATATCTTATGCTCTACCCTTATTTTTTAACCCTCATATTTATTATTCCTCTTACTAATTATTTCACTTATCTATTAAAGGTGTTAAATATATTATGTAATTTTATTTTCTTAAAATTACATTATATTAAATACGTTCAAAAATTTGTTGTAAGTCTAAAATAACCACCCCACTAATATCTTACGCTCTACCTTTATTATTAAACCATCATATTCATTATTCCTCTTACTAACTGCTACTACTATCTAGTAAAGGTATTACATATTTTCTGCAATTTTATTCTCATAAAAATACAGTGTACTAATTTCGTTAAAACATTAGTTGTCACTTGTCAGTCATTCTCATAACCATTCCACTAATATATTACACTCTACCCTAGTACCATTATTACCCTCATATTTATTATTAAATGTATTAACTATATTACGCAATTTTATTTTCTTAAAATAACAATATATTAATTTCGTTATAACATTAGTTGTTAGTTAAAAAAAACAATTCTACAATATGCAATTTTACCCTCGTTATTATGAAGTTTTAGATTTTTTAGATTACATTAAATTAATTTTGGTCCAACAATAGTTCAGGGCTTCAGGCCCACATAACTGTTGCATTTTTCACAAATAAAATTCGACATAGGACAACATTATGAGAAAAAGCCAAATTATTTTTCATTACGTAGAATCTGTGGGCGGCGAGCCGGCGTAGATGAGATTCAACTGTAAGATGGCTGCGACAAATATAAAGTCCCAAAAAAATTAGAAATTTTCCATATGGGATTGCAGACGACTGAAAAAAAATATCTGGATACCGGTTTTTGATATCCGGATATCGAAAACCGATATCCAGATATCGAAAACCGGTATCCCGCATCCGATATCCACCTCGTCCCTCCCCCTTCGATATCCGGTACCGATATCCGTCTAACCCCTGATAGACGGATATCGCCCGATATTCGATATCCGATATCCGGAACCGTCCCATTTTTTTTCGGATATCGGATATCGGTTGTCCGATACCGGATATCGGACAGATATCGGGACGGGCGAACCCTACTTTCGAGTGTGCCATGTCAGTGGACTGGAGCAACCGGTTGACTCGTATGTTGACTCGTATGTTGACTCGTATGTTGACTCTTGAAGAAGATAAGCTCCGTATTTGACCCTTTGTGGATGCCGGCTCGTCACGAAAGTCAACGGTGAATTTTTTTAAAAAAATTTTGGATGAAAAATAATGTGGTCCGCGCATACTTAAGACGGAAGAAAAAAACTTGCATTGATGTTGGAACAGGTAAAAAAAATAACAAAAAGTTAAATATATAGTGTGATGTGTGCATAGTTTGACTGAAGAAACAAAATATACTTTGTAAAAATTTCAGAACTGACAAGAATGTTAAAGAGATAGTGGCTGAGTAAAATCAACTACCACTTTTTTTCTCCAAAATATAACAAGAAAGTTAAGTATATTGTGAGGTCAATGTATAAAGATAATGGAAAGATGGGAGATGATGTCAGAGTGGACGTCAGCGTCAGGACAGGAGATGATGGGGTACTCTTTGGAAAAATAAGATGCAGGCGAAGTGATGGTCACCTAGAGGGAGAGGGACCTGGCGGGGTGAATGTTGTCGGCAATATTCCAAAACTAAGTTCCTTCCTGCCGTCCGACGAAGAGGGCTAAAACAGCAAGAAAGAATTTTAATAATGTGGCATGAAAAATACCAAAAAAGATTGTCCTCAAACTGGTGTGTCTTCATTTGTCGATGTCTCTACGGTGACGTAGTCTTGTCATCCTGATTCACAACAATGAAGACACAAAGGTTTTTATGACATCAGTGTCCTGCGGTGAATTTTAATTATATTCATAACATAACCCTTGTGCATTTCGGTGTTGAAACTCAGGTTAGGTCTAGACATATTGGGTTAGTTGTTGTCCCCCACTTAACACCATCGGAATACGGTGTTAGATTAAGTTGGTTCATCGTAGAACCGGTGCCATATTGCATCTTTTGTGGCTCATCTACCACTTTCAGAATTGCCTTCCTTGTAAGTCACAATCAATGAGATCATATGTAGATAGTGGATATTGTTGGCTATTTTTGGCATGTAGTTGTAGGTGCATGGATGCATATAGGGCATTCATCTCCGTCTCTTCCGAAAAATCTGGAAGGTTCCCCACAAGCTCCATAAATGAATAAATTAATTTCTCCATTGAATCCGTTTGTTTTAGTCTGAAAAAATTTTCAGTATGCCTCTCTTGTGTGAAGGCCAAAATGGTGGTATAACTACTGCTTAAAGTCATCCCATCTCTAGAATCCTGCACAATCATCCTTGAAGTAGAACCAAACAGAAGCGTTACCTTATATGTAGGATGAGACCGTGCCCAATGGGTCGCTATCATTTCTCAGTTTCTCACAAAAGTAGTGCTCCATTTGGTGGAGTCGCCTATCTAGGTCACCACCTAAAAAAGTGGAATGTCCTCAAGTTCACCAACGAGGTACCTCACCAGAAATTGTGATGGGACATCATATATGGACGTCAAGCCCACTGAGCTAGAACCTGTATGTCTCATTTTTGGTGGCCATTTCAAGTTGTGTTGATGTGTGTCTCAGTTTTTAGGGATATATGACAAACCCAAAGCATTGGTGGGGTTTTGAGAACTCAATATTCCATCCACTCCATGGTTTGGTGGCTCTGATACCAAAATGATACAACCCTACAACCTCTTATTAGGGTAGAGAACATAAAGGTGGGAGAGGGAGAGGACGACCAAATGGATGTCAGTGTTGGGACAGGAGATGATGGGGTGGACTCCAACAAGATAAGGATCAGGCGTACTGGTCGTCACCTAGAGGGAGAGGGGCCTCCATAAGATGAAAATGATTGGAAATATTCCAAAACCAAGTTCCTTCATGCCCTACAACGAGGAGGGTGGCAACAATTCGTGACTTTTCAGAAAATGAAATGACAAAAATACCCTTACTGTTGGGGTTTGTACTGGCATGTTATCGCAAGATTGAAACAAGTCTTAACTTAGATATAGTAAAAAGTGCACGAAAGTGATTGAGTGGTCAATATGTGCACAGATTGACTCAAAGAGTAAGATGCATTAAATTTGTAAATTATGCAGTATAAATATTGGGGAACAAATTCACCAATAAACTCGCGCCTGCTCGTAAACTCGCACCTTAGAATTAAGAGCAGTCCTTTGGGTGTGCTCTCTATGACCTTCAACTGTTAGCGTACTTCATACATTTATTATAGCAGCTAGTTTTTTCTTTCAGCAAAAAAAGTTTATCTCTTTGTTTGGATGGAGCAACTTTACTTCGTAACTTGGATGAAGATTATGTTTACATAACAACATTATCTAGCGGAAAATCAGAACCTTGTTAGCAAGATGTCGATTTGGTATGTTGTCCTCCTCATTATAGTCCTCCTACGCATTAGAACTAACTATAATGAATAATTAAGATTTGATACAGAATAATATCCTAAGTCATTCAAGAGAATAGCCCACAAAGGATTACACACAAAAAGTAACCAGTGATGGTATAGATTCCATGAGAGAGTTCAATCTCTGTGGTGTATCTTATACATCAAGAGTCGTAGCTTGATTTCCAACATGTTGGAAACTTAACCTATCGATCGGTTAAATTGATCCTTAGTTAATCAATATATTTGGCGATATAGTTAATTAATGATGTTAAACAAAAATTATTCTTGGGCCATTAAATTAATAACTAGACTCGAAAATGGGGCATGATGATGAAACTGATGAGATATGTGGACATCGGCAATGTACTTTGATTTATAAATACCACTATGAAAATTTCTTTAGGTAAATAATGGGGGACCCATTTTAGGTACCAATTAGAGGAAGACCGGGGTCCCCTTCGTTTCTTTCCATTCCACTCACTCCACTCTACAGTCTTCCTAGTGAGAAGATCCAATATATTTTTAGTAAGAATTAAAGACAAAGAAGAGGAGATATATAGTTGCATAGATCATCTAAGGAGAGAGATTGGATGTTTGAATGACCTGAAGAGACTCTCCCAAGGAGAAAGTCAAGCTTGGAACAAGTTCAACAAATGGTCGTAAGATCACCATGGAGGTTTTGCTTAATCATAGTTGATATTTTTTGATTTTGCGGTGATTCATATGTTTGTTTTATCATTCAAGCCCTTAGAAAGACCAACCTCATTTCCCATAAATTTTTACCATTTTTTTTTATTTCTCTCAAAAGATAACATGCTTGACACAGATTTTGACCAAAGGAAAAATGTTTTAGAGTTGTGGAAGTCCAAAAACACAAAAAACTAGCAAAACATCATTTGAATGTTGTAGATATCTTTTCAACAAATAGATTCTATCACTTTGGGTGGATTTGATGGTCAACTCTGAGACAATAAACTGACTAAATATTCTATTTCAATACTTGTAAATTTTAAATATTGATACCGAGACATAAATTTTCTTCACCAAATTTACACAATGATGAAAGGATGATATCTTAAATGTCAATTTTTAAATCCATAAGCCAGTCAAATTTTTGTTTGTCGTATAAATAAAATACTAATATTGGAGATTATCAAACTATAGGAAATAAAATAACATGTAGTAGTTCTTCTCTTCTCTTTTACATATATCTCCCAAAAAAATTATTATTTGAGATAATATTCATATATTCTGAATAATTTCCTCATTCATATATGAATTGCTTTCAATATCAGCTTATTCTTCTATTTTATGAATGTACGTGTTTATACCAATTATTTTTAGTTGGCCTACATTAAATTTATAATCTAAATTTGATTGTACATTTTTTTCTGGTTTCATATTTAGAATTTGTGGCATATTGTTTCATGCATTAAAACATATTCTTTATTAGCTTCACGAGGCAGCATGTTTTAACTACATGTTATCTTAATAATTCAAAATTTTAGAAGATATATATTATGATTAAGGAAATGAAACATGATTTTAACAATTTATTCAAATCATTGAAAAAATGTCCAACTTTTTAAGATATCAACAATTTCCAATTACAAAGTTTGTATATAGTCTTATATTCATATTTTAAAAGTATTATTATTATTAATGTGACATAATTGATTGAGGAAATGACATAGAAATCAATAGAGTTTGAAAATATGATCTCAAATCTCGACCAAGTGATAACCTTGAAAGAGGGACCACTTCATTGGGGAAATTCATTGACTTGAGCATGGACTATGTAGTGAAAAAAGGTAGAAAAATAAAAACATAAATGAATAAAAAAATTGAATGAAAAGGGTTTATCAGAGCACAGGAAAATGTAATTGACTATGATTCTTATTATAAGTTAAATATTCCTAGAGTCATTGGTCCTATCATACAAAAAATTTCAACAGAAGTTGACCTTGATCAATGTCACAATCCAAGGACACTATAATAATGAGAACATTATGATTGTGATCATAGTCAAGTTCTGACCAGAAATGGACTATAAAAAGGTGTTTATATAAATGGCTCATATTAAAAATGATTAATTAGATAAATAAAAATTCATATTACACTGAGGGATTTGATAACACCCTAAATTCAGTATTTAAGTCGACTAATTAGCACAAATTTTATCCATTTTAAAGAGTTTAAAATAGGCTTGCTATCATATATTTACATGTTAATTACTTTTCCAAATGAATTCTGATTTTCCCTAATTTTCTGTGAATTTATGGAATTTATTTAAGCTTGGAATAACTCTATTTAAATGAAAATGGCAGGATTTTAAATTAATTTTAATGATAACTAAGGTGGGGATGAATTAATGAATTTTCTATTTTTTTTGGAATTTTATTGAATTTTTTTGGGAGTTTATTCGAAGAAGAAATGAATTTTTAAATTTAAAAGGATATAGTTATAAATAAAATAGTAGATTAAATAAATTTCTAAAGGAAGAGGGACTTTTCTGAAATTTTGGTTGCAAATATGCCTTTAAAACAGCTCTCGGTCGCCCATTGTAGGCATAATGATCCAATTAAAATATTTGCAGGGTTTTTGTTGAATTCATTGGGATTCTTGTATGGTTTTTTTTAGGAAACATGGAGGAGAGAGCAGAGGGCATATGTAAAAATACTTTTTTGGCAGCATCCATTTGCATGCGCCAATTTACGTAGGGACTTTTTTGTAAAATCTCAATAACTTGATTTTGCAAGGATACGTGGCATGATCTTGTCCGTTGGAAAAGAATCTGACGGCTTGAATACGTCAACGGGAGTCCTTTTGGGGGCAGAAAGTGCACCTCCCGTGTTGCGCATACAAAGTGCACACACGGTAGGTGATGTGGCACACTATGAGTGGGTGGCGCTATTGAAAACACATAGGTAAGTGCATTTGATATGTATTTCTGTTATTTTTTATTATTCTCTTATTTCCAGGTCGGGGTATGTGGCACGCCAAGAGGAAACCTGTCAAATGCTTTTAAAATTCACCAACCAATCAGGGATCGACACGTGGTTGCATGTTATGATAACATTAAATTAAATAAATCAATATTGATCCAACGTCTCTGATCGGTCAATATTCATTTATTAATAACTTTTGATCCTGACGTCAGATTGAACTCAAATATTTATGAATTTGCTCATCTCGACCTCCTCTTTCTAGTGTATGGTTGGATTTTTCAAATCAAGCCTACATAAATGGATAAAAATTACTTAATTATTAGGGGTAAAATGGTAATTTTACCATTTAACTTAAGCAAAAAGCAGAAATTTGAGTTGAGGAGGTCATTCTCAAAGTGGATCTTTCACATCTGTAAGATAGAGAGGAGCTACATGCTTGATATGATGGAAATATATGTGGTCAGCAAGCCAATCACACATTCCACATCTTGTTCCGTATTCATTAATAGAACATATTCATTATAGTGCACGTGTGATGCTCATACTGAAGTCCATGAATACATGATCAAACTTTGTGAATTATTATTAGACCGTAATACGGAGATCACTAGTCTTTAATCATGTGTTTTAAACATTCATAAAGGATACACGAGAAGGACGTCGAAGTATCCGGATAGAATAGAGCTATCTAGCCTCACTTATATGATGAGTATGGCCGGGCCCATGGCCATTGGTGTGGAGACACTAAGGAGATAGTGGGTGCTCTTTCGCGGAAAGAGTTCACTGAATTGATCCGTACGAGTCCCTGAATGGTATTATACTGAGCTATCAATCAGGTTGATTCACGTCACTGTTGTGTAAGTGGTCCTTAGACTTGAGACACCAAAGACGTCTTGTGGACAGACGGTTGTACTTTGACTATGGCCAACGAGTCTCTAATCATGGGATTCTAAACGGTCTTAGAGTTCAGGTACATCAAGAATTTCACGAAGACGATTGAGTGGCCAAGATGGGATCGTCCACCCTCGGTATAAGAGGTGATAGATCAAGGAAGATGATCCAATGAAGTCCTTGGTCAAGGCAGTGAAATATCAGAGAAAAGTTCTTCGATCATTTTCGAATGCATCAGTACTAACTCAGATGACCGATTAGGGTTTGACATTTGACCATACCCTAAGTCGTCCAAGGGGCGTCAAGTGGATGAGGGACTATACATACACGGTAACTGATGACGAACATGTTCCATGAGTGAGTCGATACGCACTACTTTGTATCTTCTAGAACACGAGGTGTAGCTTGGCACCTACGTGTTGGAGACTCGACCTATCGATTGGATTAAATCGATCAGACATTAACTAATCTATATGATGATATAGTTAATTAATTTGGAAGGCCAATAAAAGTTATTGGGCCACTAGAGTCGTTAACTAGACTGATACATGGGCTTAGAGGGTCACACACAAATGTTTTTTTGGAGGTCAGAAGATATACTTAAGTTTTGGGGGTTTTTATGAAAAATACTCATTTAGTATAAAGGCCCTGAATGAAATTCACCCAGGCCAAAATTTTTCAGGGGCCTTTCCCCTTCTTCTCCCTTCTCCCCACACCCCATCTCCATCCCCGATGCGATCTGTACGACGTAACAACGATGACAGAGATTGAACGGGGCTCATTAACGAGAAGGAGGAGATTCGACATATCGAGGATCGCGTGGATATGTCTAGAGGCTGCACACTTGAGCAGCTCGCCTCGTCTTGCTTCAAGATCCAAGAAATCACGGATGCGATGCGTGCAAAGGTACTTTGTCTCATAGTCTTATCAATGCCATTTTGATTTTGTTACGTGTATTTTGCTGCGTGGAATCTTCAACTTCATCCAGATCTAGGCCTCTAGAGTGTAATTTGGATTATTTGTTAGTGAAATTTGTGATTTTTTCTGTTGATATTAGTTTGAAATTCTAAATTTCTTGGCTTGAGTGGATGTAGAAGCCCTTAGTAGGATTGAGAGGAGAGTATATTAAATCAATCTATCTATTCCACTTGCACATTAAGAAAAAAATTATAAAAATTTTAATTCCTAGGATATTTTAGACTGTGTTTATGAGATAATAGCTAGTGAATTTGGATACCCAATGCCCCCCAAAAAACTAAAATCAAATTTTCTTATTAATCTCTCTACTTGACTCCTTTAATCCTTTTTATTCGATTAAAGAAGTCAATTTAGAGATCCATAATTCTTCTATTATTCCCATCTCTTCTACCCTCCTTTCTAAACTCTTCATCTAATTAGGGTGATTTTAAATTCATTGAAGATTGAATTAACTCTAATTAGGATCAAATTATTCAAGTAGATCACTGATTGAATTACCTTACTAGCTTCCCTTCGACAATACCTATACTTATCATTATACATCTTAAGGTTTTATAAATTTTATTGTATCAGCTAAAATCAACAACGATAATCAGATTATAAAATTGCATAATGCACCCCTATTTTTTCCTTATTAGGATTCTACACAAATGTTTAGAAAAAATCTTATAAAATTGACCATGGAAAATATTGAAGTATCAAATTTTATTAAAAGGTGTATACATATAAACTTTATGTAACTTTTCTGAAGATTGGAATCATTGAATGAATATGTTCTTACATGGACTGTAGAGAGATAAAAGTTAGACGCCCTTTTGGATTACATGCCATGTAATTTTGGAGTTACTGTAAATTTAGGAATGCAAACATTATCTATTAATTCACTAAACTTGATTGAAGACCATCTCCAAAATTGTTAATCCGTATATGCAAATAAATCGAAGTAATTCCTGAAAGCTTCATGATATTATGAGAAAAATTAACATTTTCTTTCTCGAGGAAGTTGTTACAAGTGTCTTCAAAATTCCGGCCAACACGTTCATTTATGATTAAACATTATCAAGGCTGGTAGATAATGATGAAAAGGTTTGAAAATTATAACTATATGAAGAATATTGAATAGTGAGAGGATGAGCCAATGAAAGAAGGGAATATAGAAGTATGCAAGAAAAGAGATGAATTGGTCAGCATAAATTCATATGTGCTTCTAAAATAAATGAAAATACAAAAAGATGATACTACCCCAAAGGTTTTCTCATCATTAAAACAAATGATTTTAGGCGCCAGTATCTATTACCTGGATGACATTGATACTTCACAAAAGGAATTGAGTGATGTGAAAGTGTATGAATAACATTTTAAGGTATTCGATGACTCAGCATGTTATTTTGTTATGATTAATACCTATACGAAAATTCTCATGTTGCTAATAGAAAAAGCCTTCCCATTGTAGCTCTTTTGATGTATACTACAACAGATAAAGCTCCCTCCCAATGAAATTTTCAAGGTTCTTGATGAATGGGTAAGGGCACTAACTGTGCATACAATGTTGGGGTGATCGCACAATCATTAAAGTGTCTGATAATTGGATAGCCTAAAAGAAAATAAAAAAAGAGGAAGCATCAAAGCCAATGATGAGGAGAAAGAAAAATGAATGGCTAGGATTGCTCCAAATTCAAAACTTGATATTTGACGATCTAGAGGTCCAATTGAACTGAAATTTTCAAGGTTTCTTTGTCTCCTCCTCCTATTTCCATCCATACCCGCTGATCTATAAATAGATGGTGGATCACTTCCAAAATCATCCTTAAACTTGCTTCCTATTCATGTGGGCTGATTGAAAAATAGTGAGTTTTCAAGATCCATCAAGTGTGTTCTTTGTGCCTTTGGTGTGTGGGAAGAAGCAATAGAGAAGAGGGGGAGCTTACCTACATTCACAAATCGGTGTGATTCTAGTGAAACGTAAGGATCTATGGTAAGTGTCTTCACCTTACATTGCTCTTTCTCGACAATGCCGCTAGCGTAGTTTCTCTCCACGATCACATCTCACCGTCACATCACCTCCTTACATCTTCCAAATCATGTATTACCATCTTCATTCCATTAACTTGCTCCTGAGTTACCACATTTGACTCCTTCTCTACCGAAATCTCGTCATGCCTCGCCTGATCATAATTTCATTCTCACATTCCTTTGCTCCTCCCGAATTTCAATTATCACTATCTAGTAACTAGTCTTGACTTGCTATCACTATCTCACCTCGATTTCCTCATCACTTGATTTTATATTAAGAATTATCTCTTCTCATCTTGATAATCACCATATTAATAATATTAAATCCTTAATCATCATTCCCTTTGGAGACAATCCATACTTATCTCTAGCTAAAATTACTAAGTACAGGTTTATATTTTTACTGAATAGTCTCAAATACCAATGACGAATTAAAGACCTAATTTTGAGACTATCAGTAGCATAGTCTCTTGAAGCATATCAAGAGCATACATCCATTGAACGAGAACGTGGTAGCCATCCTGATAGGAGAATTCAATCCCTAGTAAGTTTTAGGGACCCCCCAGATCGCGTATATTGAAAAGTTTTTGTAAGTACGATTTGGTAGCTTGAATGTTAACATCATCACTTCTAGTAAATGGCATGATGTAAAAGTCACACCTTTGATAACTCCCCCCAAGAAACATACCTACGACGTTTCTCCATGAAGACCTACTCCTCGAGATCACCATTGATGAAGGCATTATAAACTTTTAACTAATGTGGGGGAAATTCTGAATAACCTCTAGAGAAAGGATTACGTGACTGGAGTTTAGCCAAATCAGTAGAGAGAATGTATTGGTGTGGTTGATGTAATACGCCCACATGAACCCACGAGCAACTAAGCAAGCCTTATGCCATGCAATGGAGCCATATGGATTATACTTCAGTGTGAAATCAAAGCAATTCCTATGGTGTAAAAATAATTGACCACATCACTTGGGCATGGATCAAATCCATGATTTCTTAAATCCTTTAGTGAGACATGTTGAACTGCTCAAGTGTGTCATTTCTAAATGTATCCATGCAATCCCTGCCGCATCTAATATTCTCCTTCATCTTGGCAAGCCACATTCACA